>NC_045733.1:23857581-23866644 GCF_008692095.1 Etheostoma spectabile | reverse complement strand
GTGAGTGCTTTGTAGCATTAAAATGGCACCATGGAAGGTACGCTTAAAGAGGAGAAACTTGATCTCTTCATTTTTTTCCTTTTTCTATTTTGAGTTTGTTGGTTAACAATGACATACTAACGCAATGTTCATGGTGATTAAAGTAATTTGAGAAATCCTGCCTATTACATTAGTACATAGGGTTCAATGTATGTACATAAATGTCGATGAGTCTACACATATCTTGATTGAAGAAAAAACCTTAAAATACTGCGTTAGACCATTCTTCAACAATCCATAGTGAAGTTATCGAGTCTCGCAAGATTTCTTTTTACATGAACGACATGCTCTTCAGCGGAGAAGAATTTGCCCTCCTACCTTGGCTCTGTATGAGTGAGACCCTCCCTGGAAATTGATTACACCGTAGGCATCAGTGGGACTCGCCTCTGTGTGTTTTTCCACCGACCACTCCTCCAGCTCGGGCATGGACAGGTTGGGGTTTTCACCCAGCCTCACGTCCGAGTACTTCGGGGCCAAGCTGGCTGTAAAGCCAACATGCTGCCGCACCAGCCGTCCACAGCAGCATCTTGAGGGCGAACAGAATCACTTTTAATTGATACAATAAACTACTTATTCTGTTTTATACAGTCTATGCATCTTAGCAGCAATGTTGTAGAACACAAAAGGTACAACATAATATTAGCAATAGTGCATGCTTCATTTATGGCACATTTATAATGGCTATATAACAGATATTTAAAAGCAGGGTGTTATATTATGCAAAAAAATACATTTTGTCTGGTCTTTTACCATGCAATTATGTATATATCCATCAAGTTCATATAAGACCATTTTGTATAGTTCTTAACTGAAAACATTAAAAAAGTCTGCTGGAGACGACCTTTTTTAACGAAACCAATAGCTAATGTTAGCCACTGTAAACTGCATATGAGACGTATGATAAAAATTAATCTGAAACATCCAAATCTCTCCCAGTAATATTACATAAATAAAAAAAATAAAAACTTATCTTAACCTCTACTTTTAATGTGGCTCATTAATGTATTATTACAATCAAGGACGTAAGCTAACCCTAACCCTACCCCTAAGTGTTTTTGTTTTCACACCTTTAATCATCTCATGCAAGAATGTGCATCCGGACGTTGACGTTACATTTTTTAATTTTAATCCCGTCAATTACAAAGAATGAGGGAAAAAAAAGACCAAACAGATACCTACCGGACTAGCTGTTGGCAAATCTGGCATCCTGGAAGGCATCTGAAAGGAATTTAACAGCAACATAATTATTAATTGATTTTCAATGTCAATAAATACAAAACACCTAAATGTGAAGTACATTTGCAAAGATACAAAGACGGTTATAATGATCTGATCTCTCCTAGTAAGACGAAAGCTCTCAGTAGACAGTTTGAGGACATTAAGGAAGGTTATTTATTCTCCCCCCTCAATTAACACTACAATTATAATGACAGACATAACCATTAAATTGTGTGTAAACAGACTCACTTACTCTTTGAAAAGTGGTGGTTAGGGTCTGGGCTTCACACACGATACAATTACACAGTTTTCATTGTTATCACCACAAGGCACACTACAGTACATCTAAGCACATACCTGTGGGGGTCCTTTGACACTGGAAGTATGTACACACATTCCCGCTTGGTGAAAGTGCTTTCTATCCAGGGTTTCTGGGACTGTGAACAAAGAGAGACAGTTTGATATTGTGAACAATGGACAGAGGGGATATGTTCCTGTGGTCGCACTTTATTTTCAGATACAAAATAAAAAGACGTAATAAGCCTTAGCCCACTTTGTATCAAATTAGACCAACACCAGAAATCATGTAATAAAACAGTTAAACACAATTTAAAAGCCAAACACTTAAATTACGCCCAAAATCGCTGCAATTAGTACATAAATGTCATATAACAAGCCTTACTTTATTTTAAACTATACAAAAACAAGAAATGATCTGCTCTTTCTTGTACAGAAAAACGCAAATAAGAAACCATACCTAAATTACGCTGTAACTAGAAATGCATATTGCCGTGTTAAACTCAAACTATAGCTAGCCTACTGTATCTACAAAACATATTTTACAAAATTACACTCCAATTAGAAACCAAATACCTATGCTTATTAGAAGAAAAGTACTGGTAATGTCAAACACCACAGGACTCCGGAGCGCCTCCAGGCATGATGCACTGAAGTTGCGACAGAGGTGACGACGTGACATTCTTCTATTTTGGTTTCTAAATAGACATTGGCATAATACAGGATATTTTCTAGATATAGCAGGCTATATTTTTAATTTAAAACCGCAATATGAGTTTCTATGGCCTTGTTACTGCATGGTGTAACCTATGGTTTCTTATAGCGTCTATGACTGTTTGTTTTATGTCTAATAAAGTAAGGCTTATTATATATTGTGTAGCCTACTAGGCTACTATTAAGGAAGCCTACTGGGATAATTTAGGAGTTTGGCCTTTAATTAGGATATAACTGTAGCCTAAGTCTTTTGTCTAAGAAAAACAACATTAGGCCTATTTCTAGTTAAATGGTCTAATGTGATACAAAGTAGGCTAGCCCACGACTTATTACAACTTTTTAATGTAGGCTACCAAAAAACACAGTGCGACCGCTGCTTATAGCATATTGTTTGCATTTAGAATTCAAGATGCTAAAACAATTGTCTCCTGTGGATGTTGAAAATAATGCTCCTACTGTTTAGTAGTCCTAATTGAGTAGCCTAGGCTTTTTTTTTCTTTTTTTTTACAAACATTCATTGTCAATTTGACAACACTATCAAGCCCAGAGGAATGCAGTTGACCACTCAGATAGTATCACATACCATTCTCTTCACCGTTGAGACTCAGGAAGAGCTGTGGCGTGGCTTTTATCCATCTATCGGCGGTGGAGGTTGGAGAGATCCGCTTCTGCTGAAGCTGCCTGCTCCAACGGTTGCGTTTTCATAGTTGTGCGACTCCAGACTGACGCTACACAACGAACCGGCTCAGCCAGCAGAGTCACGTGGCTAATAGTATTAGATAGCCATTGGCTGCTGCTGTTCATTGGAGCGATACGTCGACGCGGGACGCAGCAGAGTGTCTGCTAATCTATATATCGAGACAGGAGGTCTGTCTGTGATTAAAAATTCATTTTTTGCTTAATTTCTCTCTGAATTTTCAAGCAGTTTACTTTGTTACAAATGCCAGACATGTAGTCTATTTATGACACAGGATGCTCGTCGAGCTAGCGTTAGCTTAATTTAGTGAAAGGAGTCACTAAACTTTATGTTCGTAACAGTCAAATATGGAAAAACACCTTTTTTCATCAGTCAAAGGCTATTCCCGACCACTAGTCTCCTTGATGTTCCACTTCCGAGATTGCACCGGTGATCTCGGAAAATCCGGGGATGTATTTTCGCCGATGTCTGTTTTCTTCCGTTTGCTTTGTGTTGGAATTTGAAACTTCGCTGGATTTATGAGAATTTTGGTTGGCTGCTCCTCAGATCTATGGTAAATTGAGACAGCTTGCTGGACTATCTGTCAAATCTGAGTTTTCTCTGCGCGACTATTTTACAGCGGCTCAGTGCGGAGCCCACCTTTGACGATGTTGATTGGTTTAAAGAAATGCCAATAAAACAGAGCCAGTTTTTCTCCAATCCCGAAATGTTAAGTGGAATAACCAGACCCCCCGCTGCTCCGCAGCGTGAGGATGGTGTGGCAAACCAAGACTATTTCCATGTTGTTTACATTTGGCATTTCTTTTGCAATAAGTAAAAACAGCCAGTAAAAAGATGCATTGTTTTAACTTCCCAAGTCCTGTCACACTCTCAGCCTGACTATTAACATAACAGAACAGCTATGAGATTATGAATTGATCTAAAATAACAAAGCACAGTTCCTCTTTTCTGATAAGGCACCCATACTTTTCTTAAGTATAGCCTACTAACTAGTGTCTTTATTAATGGTTAATAAATCATATACTAATGCTTTATAAATTACTCAGAAGTTATTTATATGAACAACTTTGGGTTGCCAAAGCCTTGTGGGTGGTGTTAATTCTTATCCACATTTGCTTTGTCTTAATGATGTAATTATTCTAATTTAATTCATTAGAAATACTCCTCAACCTTTTTCCCCTGATGAAAGATTTGCAGAGCACCTAGATTAAAATACATGCCTTTACATAGCCTTTATAACAACTTTAACATAGGCAGACTAGATAGTTATGAACACTCTTTTTCATGAATTGACAAGTATAATTGAAGACAATTTGTTGGAAAGTGAGAAGCCCATGAACATGTATTAATGTATGCCTACATTTTTACTGCGTTATTATCAAATAGATAATAACTAACCAAGCACTCAGCAAGGTTTTGAAACCTAACAAATACAACACGTTTTAAATGGCTTAACTGGTCTATTATAAAGGATAGGGAGATAGCGGTTAGACAAAACAAAACTGCAGATTCTATACTATATTTCCTATGATAAATCAGAAGTTTTAAAATATGTGATTATTGTTGTGGAGTGTGGAACATGCACTAATAAAAAAGATAGCTGAATCTAAAATTTAAACGTTACAGATACAGCACTCACAGTCACAACTGAGTTCACACAATTTTCCCCATCTAGACAAGAAACAATAAAGGAACAGGGGACACTGCCTGGATTCATTTCAGGTGGTCCGGCACCCCATAGTCCAGTGCTTCTGGCTTTCTTTTAGTTTACTATCATGATAAACAGGAAATGATGCAAGTTATGTTGCTGGAGTTGTAAGAATTAAAGTTTTTTACTATTTTGTTTAAGAGTGACATACCAAGAAAAACTTGCTCTGCAGAAAGTTGACAATAATGCAGCAGCAAACCCTCAGGGCTGACCAGAAAGTTGCTGAACAAGTAAGATGCCTTTAATATTATGCTATGCACATAAGCACGTAAGCCTTGTTTGTGTAAGTATAAATGTACAATATCCTTCTAGTGACTAGCAGTGAGCATACATTTTGGCAGTATGCCAAGTCAATAGCACTGGGTTGACAATGTTATGGCTGATTAACATCAAATACATATACCAAATACTTCCTCACTGATGAATAGGTAAATGCTATAAAATACAATCTTCAATGTATAGAGTTCATATTGAAAATATATGATACAAACACATAAAATGAACAGTATTCTATAATATGATGGTGACATACTGCTCTTACTCCAGTATAAACAAAACTGTTAAACCTTTTCTTATGAGAACCGTGTTGAGATGTTCAATGGATTTTCAAGTTTCAAGGTTTGCTTTGTTACAAATGCCAGACATGTATTTACGACACATGATGCTTGTATATTAAAAATGCAGGTTTTCATGCCAAAATATCTTATCTTGTGTAGTAGGCTAACTGCAGATTCTATACTATGTTTCTTATGATGAATTAAAAGATTTAAAACACGTGATTATTGCTGAGGAGTGTGGACCATGCACCAATAAAAAATATAGCAGAATCTAAAATGTAAACGGTTACAGATACAGCACTCACAGTCACAACTGAGTTCACATAATTTTCCCCATCCAGACATGAAACAATAAAAAGAACAGGGGACACTGCCTGGATTCATTTCAGGGGTCCATTGCTTCTGGCTTCGTTTTTGATGCAAATGATGCAAGTTATGTTGCTGCAGTTGTAAGAATGAAGGCTTTTTACTGTTTTGTTTAACAGTGACAGACCAAGAAAAACTTGCTCTGTAGAAAGTCTGCAATAATGCAGCAGCAAACCCTCAGGGCTGTCGAGGAAGTTGATGGAACAAGTAAGATGCCTTTAATATTATGCTATGCACAGGCAGCTCGGCACCCAAGCACATAAGTCTTGTTCAGGAACGGAGCCCGCAGCTCACCAACAAGACACACAAACACACACAAACAAACAAACAAACAAATGACATTGACAGAGAGACGGACACGAGACACACGGGGACCAAACACATGCACAGACAGAAACAAGGAGGCCAAAGCACAAGTGTACAGCATGGATTTCAAGGATTCAGCAATGTTGAGCCAAGAGTCCAAAGTCTTTTGTTGCTCTCCATTTATGCAAGCCGTAGAGAGCTCCATATATATGACATCCAAATAGGATAGGGTCCTTGTACGAATAGACAAGTCATGCAGTGGTTTCCAGCATCTTGCAATCGTTTTCTAAGCAGCTGTAAGTCCAGCAAATACAGCAAGTTTTTGAATTTTAGAGAGCTGAAGGGCTAACAAATCATTCAGAATCAAAACACTGACAGTAACGTTAATTAATTAATTATCATTATTCAAGGCAGATATTTTGGATGCAATAGGAGAGAGTTTGGTTCATTTTTTGGTTCATCTTAACTGAATGTTAGATATGGAAGTAACAAAGTAATAATACTCTATATTTAAGTTTTTTTTTACTTATTTGTTTAGCTAATTTTACAGTATTCTCTTATGCATCTTATTTTAGATTTTACAGATTTATTTATATTTCATTATTAGTTCCAGTATTGCTGAACATGTATTTTATCAGTTTGTAGTGCACCCTCAACCATGCCAACGAGAATATGTACAGCACAAAAAACATTATTTAATGAGTTCAAAAATTACACATTATCTGTCTTTTTCAATTCCCATGGCCATGGGACTGAAAAGCTCAACAGAGGCTAAACACATGAAGATGGATTTTCAAGCGTAGATAGAGACTTTCTAACTCACCCCTGAAGCTCTACAGCACCAAAACTTGACATAAACACAGCAGCTGCCTCCCCATGTGTGACTGTGACCTGAGTACCCGGCTCCTGCTACTAGGGCTTAGGGTTTTTGCTTTCAGTGTGCCATCTCACTAAAACTGTCAGGGCTATAACTGCATGGCAATTGCTACTAAATGATGACAGTCAAGTTGCCTTAAATGCATTTTGAGTGTACAATATTTCAGACTGAGGTAGTCACAACATAGCTATTTAACCTGAGCCTGAAGCTGGGAGTGGTACCACAGCTGTGGAAGACCTCCTGTGTGGTACAGGTGCCAAAAACGCCGCACCCTAAAGACCTCAACAACTACAGGCCGGTGGCTCTTACATCGCACCCGATGAAGACGCTGGAGAGACTGGTTCTGCAACACTTCTGCTCCACAGTGGGCCCCTCCATGCACCCGCTGCAGTTTGCCTACAGGCCCAACATCGGAGTGGAGGACGCTGTCATCTTCCTGCAGCATTGTGCCCTCGCCCATCAGGAGAAGCCCGGCAGCACTGTGAGAATCATGTCTTTTGATTTCTTAAGTGCTTTTAACATAAACGTCCAGTCGACGCTTCTGAAGGACAAGCTGGAGAGGACTGGTGTGGACCACCTGCTGTCACAGTGGGTCCTGAACTATCTTACGAACCGGCCACAGTTTGTGAGGGGATGTTACAGTGTGTCTGACCGTCTCATGTGTAGTACGGGTGCCCACCAGGGGGCTGTCCTGGCCCCCTTCCTCTTCACCCTCTCCACGGCAGACTTCAGACACAACACGGACAGCAGTGTTCTGCAGAAGTTCTCTGACGACTCTGCCATTGTCGGCCTCATCACTGATGACGACGACGCAGAGTACAGAGGACTGACACAGAACTTTGTGGACTGGTGTCAGTGAAATCACCTCCTGATCAATGCGGGGAAGACCAAGGAGATGGTGGTCGATTTTCGCAGACGGCGGTCTGCTCCGGTGAACATCCAGGGAATGGACATCGAGAGATTGGACACTTACAAGTACCTGGGTGTTCACCTGAACAACAAACTGAACTGGACTCACAACACAGATGCTCTGTACAATAGGGGTCAGAGCAGAATGTACTTCCTGAGGAAAATGAGGTCCTTTGGAGTGACAGGATCCCTCCTCAAGACTTTCTATGACTGTGTGGTGGCATCAGCCATCCTCCATTCGGTGGTCTGCTGGAGCAGCAGCATCACTGAGAGGGACAGAAACAAGTTGGACAAGGTGATCAAGAGATCCAGCTCTGACCTGGGCTGTCCTCTGGACACAGTGAGAGAGGTGGGAGACAGAAGGGTCCCGGGTAAACTGACAGCTATGCTGTTCCAGGAGTCACACCCCCTGCACCACACCCTGTCAGCCAAGGTTGCCCCTTGAGTCCTGCATTTGTCCTCTCTCTGGAGCCACTGGCCATTTGGCAATTGATTATGGTGCCACCAACATGTTCACTCTCATATGTCTAACACACGTGTCAAACTCAAGGCTTGCGGGCCAAATCCGTCCCCTTGCAAATTTTGATCTGGTCCGCAAATCATTTTAGGTTCCCAAAAAATTTTGGCCCATGTAGTTGCGGAAAACCAAAAACATGGGGAAATGTTTGCAATCCGCAATTACTCCTCACTCAAAGACACATTTATCCGATTTGTTGACTTTGAGACTCAGAAATTCCAACATAACCTAAGAGTTTTCATATTCAGGCAGTGGTTGCAATGAGTGGTCTGTGTGGTAGCCTAAAATCTGATCCATAAGTCAACTTCTAACAGATTCAGATCAGCAGACTCATAGTACGAAGAAACCATCCTTCCAGTGCATGCCTTATCAAACAACATCAGGGTACTTGAGACTGAGAGCTTTTTCCACTTGAGAATGAATTTCATTACTTAGTTATTGTCATAACACGCGCTGCGGCATTCTACATCGGCTGGAGAGTCTTAAGGGACTTATTTGAGCATCCTGATGATAAAGAAATACAGTAGTCCAGCCTGAAAGTAACAAATGCATGGACTAGTTTTTCAGCATCGTTTTGAGACAGGATGTTCCTAATTTTGGCAATGTTACGAAGATGAAAAAAGGCTGTTCTTGAGGTTTGTTTTAGATGGGAAACTGCTCTTCTTTGAGAGTTTTCACATTGACATCTGGTAAAAGTTGCAAGGAGGCAACAGTGCATAAGCTTGGTTTGGCTGGACACGAAGAAAGAACAATATTCACAACTCCAAGGTTCAAATTTAAACACTATGTTTTGATTGTGTACAAAATTGTGACTGGCCTGTGCATGTGTGTGTGTGTGTGTGTGTGTGTGTGTGTGTG
>NC_045733.1:23846081-23857571 GCF_008692095.1 Etheostoma spectabile | reverse complement strand
TGTGTGTGTGTGTGTGTGTGTGTGTGTGTGTGTGTTAAAAAACACTTCCCTTCAAGGGCTTGTGATGAATGATGCCGGAAGCCTAGGGTGACAAATAACAAGATGTTTTGGGTCAGTGTGTTCCCTTCCTTCCTGGCTATGAGTTGAACACCACACGGTCTCCTAATGTCCTATACTAATTTCTTAAGAGCTTACAACAGAACATGTAAATCACGGTTTTAATCTCTATTGCATTTAATATCGATCAGAGACCAACACTGTCATTTTTTTCCATTAAAAAATGTATCGTTGTCCCTTACAATAAGAGTATGTCTGTCTCAGATGCCACTGATTGCAATTTGACAACAATTTTACAGAAGTGTAGGATATTATTGTTCCATTTCAGCTCTTTCAAAAGAAGAGTGACAGATCCTTGAGGGGCACTACAAAACTACAACCATAATGTTGACTAATATATTATTTAAATAAGCGTAATGTTCTGTATTAATGCAGAAATAATATGTTAAAAAATCGTGCAGACCACCCGACCTCAGGGGGAATGACCAATTACAGTACTCATCCAAATGAGATCACAGTTAAGCACTGGCCTTTTGGACGAGATTTGGATAAAAAGATGATCTTACTTTGTGTCCAAAAAAGACAGAAACTGTTTCAATCCACACTAGTGCAAACACTAAATTCATTTTCTTTACACGTGGTGTACATGAAGTGGAAATTGAGATGACATACGCTGGCACGGAAAAAAAATTTCAATCTGACATTGATAATTTAAAGGAATTCATCAAACAATAATAAGAGACAGAGGTGACAGCTATTTTCTCACCCTTGCTATTGCCATAAATCTTCCCTCACTTTATTTTAATTTCTCCCACTGCACTATGTAATAGACATTTTACTTTGTAATTATGGCCCGTTGGTGGCCTTTGCTCTTTCCCTTTTGTATTTTTTTTTTACAGTTTTTAAACTGGAATGTAAAAGAAAGATGTAATGTAAGATGTTGAGAGACTGCTTTAATTAATCCCCGTCACCCCGCTTCCTTTGCTTGACCGGTGTTCAATTTTGAGTGGAACATTACCATGGAAACAGATCTCACTAAAATTAAATGTCTATAACCTTTTTATTAGGCAAAATGGATGGCATGTCAAATCCATGTAGAACTTACATATTTTTATGCTTTGAGTTAATTCCTACTTTACTATTGACAACTTGTTTTAGGTGTAGACAGATACCCAGCCTAAAATGGTAACCACTAAGCATTTTATGACAGTGATCAGTCAGTGGTGTATTCGTCCATTAGCCATCCCGGCTGCCTTTCATCTACGCCAAGATTAAGCCACAGTATGTAGCACCACATACCTAATTGGAAAAAAGATTTGGGTATTTTTCTCTTTTCCAACTAGGAGCTCTAAAGTTTTGTAATATTAGAGCAATAGTTCAACATTTTGAAAAATAGGCTTTCCTTCCTTGCCCGTAGTGGCGTAACTTTAAAGCAGCAATGTTTGTGCTTGCTGATGCAGTTGGAGTCTACAGAGCTCCTGATCACTTTGTTTAATCTGCGGTTTAACCCCTAGCTATGATGAATCTAGGGCAATTTGCAGAATGGAATGGTAACCATGTAACAGGCAGATCAAGAGATTAAGGTAGAGAGTGCAAGGTAAGGTGGAAAAACACGTCATAGTAGGCTAATACATAATATCAAGTAACCTTAGACATATATGTAAGGTAAGACATATATTTTAGGTTAAGAAAAACAAGAAATCCCTCCAAAATATTCTCTGCGAATAGTGTATCCCAAATTACTGGGTGTCAACTACAACAATATGGTGTCTCATGCTTTGTTAAATCATAACACACACTTCATTCCTTCACATGACAAAAAGTAGACACCTTAAGGAATTCAGAAATGTATGAAAACAACGTGTTAAAATGTGAATATATATTTGTTTGTGTAATTCTGTACCAGAATTATTTTCAATAAATAGATATTGAAGTAAGTAGGCTAATGAATAAGTAATACATATTTAACACAAATGATATGTTTCATCTTCAGATTCAGCTGACAGCGTGAGGTTGTTTGTTGGCAGACATGGTCAAAGAGTATTGTTTTCCAATCAGCAGAGTCTCAGCTGCCTGTGTCCTCTCTCATGAATCATGTCTTATGTAATGGTGTATCTGGAGGATTTCACAACAGCACTAGCAGACTTCAAACTGTGTTTTTATAATTAATATTTTCCATTATGGTTTCTCACAACGTAGCCCATGTCTCCCTGACATTTATAAAAAAATAAAAAAAATTAAAAAAAACATGATTGGTGTTTTGCTTTTTTTGCTTTGTGGTGATCATCAATCATAGTTTATCAGCCCTCACATGTAAATATTTTGTCACCTTATCAAACAGGCCATGTCAGTGAATATGGAGTTTGGGTCTGGCCACACCCCGGTTTTTTTTTTGGGTTGCACAGCTCTTGGCACATGGATAAAGGTGGAGCTGCTGGAAACGCACAGGACGCACTGGGTAGCAGAGGAACTGAACAGCTGTAGTGTGTCGGTGAACCTGCTGCCTTGAAATACTTACTGCAGCCTACGTATGGCGAACCAACCAAGGCATTAATAGCGACGAGGCTTCCGTCCTGCGGTGGTTTTTAAATACTTGGGGTCGCAGAAGTGCGCAAAACACTTATCCCACAGTCCTCTTTCCATTGCACATAAACGTAAGTTTGCCTTTTCTTCTACTTTGAGATTGCACAGATATACTGATACTGTAGATAAGTTTGGTTTGTTTTTAATGTGGTTTAAGGCTTCACATGCACTTGGTGTCAAATGTGAAATAGAAATAGAAAAGCATGTGCGCAATATCCACACACCTTAATTGAACTGTCTTTTTTTATAGTAATCAACATGTCTTTTATTGAATTGATTTGCTTGTATATAAAATAAGTCCTCTCTAAGGGGATACAATCATAACGTCCTACAAACGCAAAGGCATCTTTGGAGCAGGTTAACCGTTTTTAATGTGGGGATGTTTAGTATGATGGCTTTAAGAAGTCATGTTAGATGCAGTCTGTCTGACATAGGTTATCCACATATGCGTGACATCTAAATGTCTGTGAATCTTTTTTACATAATACTTTGGGATAGACTATGAGCAGAAAAGGTTTCGTCAAATGATTTAAATTCATCTTTGCTTGTTTTCACCTCGATCAAAAATAGGAAAATTCAAAGAGAAGAGAGAGAGGCTGGATGAGTGATGAGCGCGTGTGCATGCAGCGCGTGTGCGTAAGTGGGCATGATCAGTGCTTTGCATCACATCTAATATATTTACATAAATGTTATTTACTTGATGTTATGTCTCTTATACAAACATGTCATTCCTGGCTCCACTTTTATGTAAACTTGTATAAACAATCAAGGCAAACCCGACCTAGGTGGGACATCACAGTCCTGATGCTGGGAGAAAAAAAGGGCTCACACAACAACGATTTGTCATAGGTGACCTCTTTGTTTTTAGTTTTCAAATTGATGTTGACTGAGAAACGAATATTGTTGTCATGATATCATTTTTTTTATGACTTACATCATTGATAAATCCTAAGTTTTTATCTTCCTTGTTCTCATGTTGTTATGAAAACAGGGAATTCTGAACAGCAGATTGCCATTTGTAAATTGTTGCATATCATTACGATTGGATGCACTCTCGGTGGACTTGCTAATGAGTTTATACCATGTAATATTAGCTAAATGTACTGTATTCATTATATCCATGTCCCTCACAGTGTGTGAGCTTCACTTTTCCACCTCACTGATTTGAAATGCGAAACACACTTCAATATGCATATTACTGTCTCTTGATGAGCTGCATTGGAGACATGTACTACTCATAAAATGTGGACTCATACTATATATGGAATATGTGTGTTTCTTTTCTAACACTAATGTGTTTGGGTGCCCTGCACCTACTTCATCGCCTGTGATACATCCCTCTTCAACCTGATTGCCTCTTTTTGCTTTAATCTTGTTATTAGCACTGATCTTCACAGTGGATGAGTAGAATGTTGCTTCCTCTGCAAGCCTCAGAAAATGAACGCCACTCTGTGTCTGACAACAGACCACCAACTGAACGCTAGCTGCAACAACTCCTCGCCCTTTTCCAACTGGACAGTTGGGGATGATGCCCTGCAGCTGCCCACATTCACCACAGCAGCCAAAATCAGAGTGATTATTACCTGCATTCTATGTGGCATATCTACCTTTTGCAACCTTGCTGTGCTTTTGGCGGCACATAGAGATGGGAAACGCAAATCCCACGTCAGGGTACTGATAATCAACCTGACAGTGGCTGATCTGCTGGTGACCTTCATTGTGATGCCTGTGGATGCCGTGTGGAACATCACAGTCCAGTGGCTCGCTGGGGACTTTGCCTGCAGGCTACTGATGTTTCTTAAGCTGCAGGCGATGTACTCCTGCGCCTTTGTCACCGTGGTGATCAGTCTGGATAGGCAGTCAGCCATCCTCAACCCTCTGGCTATCAGTAAAGCCAGAAAGAGGAACAGAGTCATGCTAACTGTGGCGTGGGGCATGAGTGTCATGCTGTCGGTCCCTCAGGTAAGGTCAGGTGTTCATTGATACGGTTTTCATTAGATTAGGCTATAAGCAGGTTTTTACTAAACGTGCCCTGTGTTTTGTCTGGCCTCAGCCTGCAGAACAGGGTGTCCTGTGAACATACTGGGACATCAGAAGAGTCTGTTTATTTTTGTAATCAAATCCAACAATGAACAGAGCTGGCAAAAGCCCACTCCCTCCCCAAACTCATGTAGAAGTACATATACTTAAAAAATATTCTGGTAAAAGTACTGGTTTAACATCTTTACTCAAGTAAAAGTAACAAAGTACAGGCTTGGTAATTTACATAAAGTAGAAAAGTAAAAGTAGCCTTGCGAATGACAATTGTTTTTTATGCAAGGCTACCTGGACCACACAAATGTTACTAGAGCGCAAGCTGAGAAACTGGACAAAACTGAGAAAAGTGGACATGGAAAACCGGCTCTTTATATGCCATTGGCTAGGCCTTAAACATCATATATATGATTATTGTGACAGAGACTGGGACTCCAGGTTAATGAGATTCTGACTAAGTAGCAAGATATGAATTCAAATGTGATTCTGTGAGAATTCACAGATCCAGTTTTTCTTTTGTAATCTTCCCCTTAACATTTAAAGCCAAATATGGCTTCTGGAACGAAAATAAGGGATGAAATAGGAATTACTAAACAGACATTAATTACGACGTTCCACATACTTTTAGAGTTATAACTAACAACCACTAAGTGGCAGCAGAATTTGTCTAATCATCTTGTAGTGGTACGAAAGTTCAACGTATATTCCCATCCAAGTTAGATCAAATTCGTACGATGACGCGAAAAATAACGCTAACTCCACTGAAATTATTTGAAACTAAATTAAGGAGCCAATTTTGTCGAATGTATGTATGTGTGTATGTGTTAAAAACGTAAGCAGTAAAAGTAAAAATAAAAAGAGTACATTTAAAATATCTTGAGTACAGTAACAAAGTATTTGTACTTCGTTACTTCCCATCTCTGACAATAAATATATCCTGTGAACAGGTGTTGTGTTGTATGGTCGCTGCCTGATATAGCATATGCCTCCATGGTTTGTTATCCAAAAGGATTTTCAGTAACTGTTTCCATCACTACAATTAATATGGCCGGTAGTTTATTCCCTCTGAGCTTATTCACCATTAGGCTGGATCCTGTAGACGGACATTTATTGATAAATTAATGATTGAGATACAGTTTTATTCATATTTTGTCTAGTGCAACCAAAACCCGAACAAACCTAACCTTTCTCAGAAATAGATATTGCCAAACCTGGGCTCATAAAACAAAACTATCTGCATATCTAAATAGCACTATAGGTATGTGGGAACATGTGTTTTGCAAAAAACTACTTACAACCTTTCATGTCCTGGAACAGCCTCTATGGGTGACAGCAGGGCAACCAGGACATGGAAAGTTATCAGTGAATGATGATAAGGCCACCAAACACATGGCCACATAGCCCTGAATGATGTCTCCATGCCTTTTTAATTATTGATCCTTTCCCTCCTCAGATGTTCCTTTTTCACAATGTGTCCATCATTCACCCCAAGGACTTCACTCAGTGTGCCACACGTGGAAGTTTTGTCACTCACTGGCATGAAACGGCCTACAACATGTTCACTTTTTCCTGCCTGTTCCTGCTGCCTCTGGTCATCATGGTCACCTGCTACACCAGGATCTTCTGTGAGATCTCCAAACGACTGAAAAAGGACAACTGTGAGTTCAAAAGGAGTCTGAATTGTTGTGGGTCAGTTTACTTCAGCGATTAGCTCTTATATAACATAACTGCTGCTGCAGTTTGTGTGACCCTTTTCATAGTAGAAGTACATTCATAAAAGCTGGGCTACGATTGCTCCTCAACCCACACAGAGCTGTGGCTGCTTATGTGGAAGTGACTGGAATCTCATTCATTGTGTTACTGTGAGCAGCATTAAATAAATTAAAGAATCAACAACAGCTAAAAGTCATTATTATGATTGATTATCTTTTACACAAAATTTGAATGCAAAAGGCAATATTAGCACTAGATTTTGCATATTGCAATAAGAATATGTATTGTTTGCTTCCATTTAAGTCTTTTATAATGTGTCTGTCATCTTTTCTGCTCCCAGTGCCCTCTAATGAAGTGCATTTGCGGTGTTCGAAGAATAACATTCCCAGAGCCCGGATGAGAACTCTAAAAATGAGTATTGTGATTGTCTCGTCTTTCATTATCTGCTGGACTCCATACTACCTGCTGGGCCTCTGGTACTGGTTCTTCCCGGAGGACCTTGAGGGGAAGGTCTCCCACTCATTAACCCACATCCTTTTCATCTTTGGGCTTGTCAACGCCTGCCTGGACCCAGTCATCTATGGCCTGTTCACCATTCACTTCCGTAAGGGGCTCCGGAGGTTTTACTGCAATGCCACCACAACGTCCGACCTGGAAAACCTCACGGTTTTAACTGCATCTTTTACTTGTGCTAGCAACTCTTTGCCACTGAAAAGAGAGGTGAGCCCTGCAAGCCCGGAGAGGTTCACATTGAGCTGTGATGATAACCACAGCAAAGCAGAGTTGACGTCAACAAGAAAAAGCTTTTTAACAGCAGGCAACAGTGCAGAGAGAGATCCGAAGCAGTCCAGCCCTGAGAGCGTCATATGAGAAGAGTACAGGGTGGAGATGCGGTTTTATTTAGTTCAATTGATTCAGTGTCTGACTGTCAGTGTGTCATTTTGACTTTTGAATTGTAACATGCTTCTGTTTAAAACACAAAGGTCACAAAAATAATTTCCTTGAAGAGGGGAAGCTTCATAAAATATGTACACTAATGACAATACACTAACATAACAAGCTTCTGTTATAAATAAATGTATATGTTCTGTACATTGTAACTTGTGGTCGTCTTGAAATAAATGTATTCACTGGAGTTTAAAGTGTCTTTAAGTGTGTTGTGAATCCATTACTGTTTGAAATGTTGCTGATTTTTCAAAGGGTACAGATACAAGCCAGAAGTGGAGAAAGAAATAATTATCAACAAATACAGCTAAAATTGTGAGAACGCCAATTCTTATTTCACAGCAATGCCGTGCAATTTCTGTGCAGATCTCTCATGCAAACACACATCTATGTCTGTAGTGAATTGAAGCAGTAGGATCCCTGAGGGGACTGCTGCTGCTAATCAGTAATGAGTCATAGCGTGCAAATGGAAAGGCCATTTCTACTCTTAAATTGTGACAAATTGTATAAGTGGCAGAAATAACCAAAAATTTTAAAAATCACCCTCAGCTCTATGGGAGAAAAAAACATGCATTTTTCTTATTTTGTGCAGAACACAGATTGGTTGAGACCGGTAACATCAGGTGCAGTGACTCACCTAACCTTAAATTGAGTGAAGTGTGAGACCGGCACATGCAATAATGCAAGTAGTGCATTAAAGCTAGAAATATATATATATTATATATATATATATATATATATATATATATATATATAAAACACAGTATACTCTATACTGTGGATACAAGCATCATCATTTAAAACCTTTTTTGATGCCTATATATGTCATTAATTTCTTCTGCATGCATTTACTGAAATTGAGAACAACAAATAATTTAATGTATAGATGTATAAATACAGTGTGCCACCACGATAAAAAAGTGGTCCTTATTTTTTATTTATTTAAAGTGTTCAATGTGTTCAGCTATTGGCTGCCGTACAAACGTTCTCATATCTAACTCTTGGCAAAAAGAGAAAAGGTACATTTCCCAAAATGTCCAACTACTCCTTTCATCAACTTCATTTCACCGTTTCAGCATTTATTCATTGTATGTAACACAATTTCCACTCAAAGTTCCACTTCCCAGCTTTTATAGCTTTCAACTGTGCAACGGGTTGTCTTTTAGATTCAGAGGCAAGTGGATCCCTGTCACTGACAGTTATGCTATATTTTATTTGTACTTTTGCTAATAAGTGTCTATTGTTTATGCCAGGCATACAATGATTGTATCAAAAGGCTATTATACACACAGTTAATTGGACGTCTCAGAAAGGGAGAACATATTTAAATTGGTTTGAAGCTGGGAATGATAACAGGAAGTTTGGTTTTTACATGTTATAATAAAAGAAAATGTTGATGAAGCAAAAATGTCACAAACAATTTACTAAATAACATCAACCTCACAGCAAACAGTGACAATGATTAGAATAAAGTCTAGGCCTCGTTGCAGATGCTTAGTTTAATTTAAGACGCCGTTGCTTCATTGTTTTTATTGTCTGATTTTTTGTTTCCCCGGTACAAATCTGATTTTGACAATAACACATACAAGACTCTTTGTATGGAGCACCTGCGCTTTCATTACGCTCTCAATGACATTTGGCCTTTTGGCATCAAGCCTCAGTTAAGCTGTTTGGAAATTCAAATAAGCCTTTCAAGCACATATTAAAACCTTTATCAGTACCAGTTCCTTTCCACAGAGACACTACAGTAGGATCTGATTCAACTGGTGAACATGGAGCACAAGAGATGTGACAGTGTTGTAACATGTTTCTATGCCAACAATAGGAGGGATGCCATACAAATGATACAAAAAAGTGCTCTACCACAAAAACATTCTGGCACAAGAATTTCCATTATTGATCTAAATCAGGGATTTATTGATATTTGGAAATTGATTCGCAGGATGCATTAAGTGAGGAGAAGGGCCGCACGTGGCTCGGGGGCCGCCAGTTGCCCATCCCTGATATAAATCAATCTAATACAGAATCTAACCTAGTACAGAGAGCCAATCAGGAATCCTTTAACAGCCGTGCAGTGCAGATTGGTTATGGATAAACAATATGCTCTCTAATAGATTACCATCGTCTGACTCTGTGAGCCCATCACACTCATATTCAACTAATTCAACTCAATAAATATGGACAATATGTAGTAGCTGCAGTAGCTTGAATGTATCAGTTTGCCACACATAAAACTACAGCACTCAGCTTCAAATGCTACCCACCAATCTCCATTGTTGTGCAAAAACCTGGAAAGCAGGGTTTCTGCCTTTGCTTTATTTTATTTATTTATTTTTTTAAAACAAAGAAATGCCTTTAAACTAAAAACAAACTAAACTAAAAACTAAAACAGATTCATTGTTTTCACTTTCTATTTGGCTAAATATTGGGATAATTTCTCAGTGGGGTCAAGGGGTCAAAGATTTGAATCAAACATTTTATTTTCTTTACATTTTATTAAAAACTGCATCAGTGGCATGAGACTGTTTAGCTGCCCAGGAACGTACATTTCACAGTGTAAACAGTCAAAGCCCTGAATGAGTATTTTTTCAAGACTGTTGCATGACAGATTATAAAATGCTAATCAAATCAAGCAAAATCTCTGCACCCTGTCCTGGTTTTGTGTGTGTTTTCTGACATTAAAAAAGTGACATATGAAACATCCAAGGACCCCAAAGAAGACAAAAAGCCTACATGCCATGAGTGCTAAACATAGCCCAGTCATAACAAGCCTGAATAAAGTCATCCTTTTAAAATACATGTTAGGACAGCCCTCCAGCAAAAAATGGAACTAGAATTACTGCCTCGTGGCTAAATTCCTCCGCCAACCAATTTATTAAAAAGGTATAAAGTATATTTTCAGGCAAAAAAATGGATGTTTCACATCACAATCTGTTCCAGCTTCTCCCCTCTGGTAGGCGCTACAGAGCACTGTTTGCCAAAACCAACAGATTAAGGAACAGTTTCTACCCACAAGCCATCTCTCTGATGAACAGCTGACTACTGACCCAAAGTGTCAGGTTCAATTCTGGCCAATAACCCAGCAACACTGTCTCTACAGCACCTGTTTACTGGTTCCACTATTATTCCATTTATTTAGTATTTATTCATCATTCTCATATCTCACTTTTTATTTTATTATTTATTCATCCTTCTCGTTTCCTATTTCAGAACTGTTCATAATGTTCATATTATAATATAATAACTTAATACTTTTTATCCCAGTACCCTTTGCACTATGTTCCACATTTAAATAATTTTTATTGGACTCTTCATTGCACTCATCTCTCTACATTGTTTCTGTTTAGAGTATGTATATACTAGTGTGTCTATATTAGTGTGTATATATTGTTTGTTTGTTTGTGTTGAATGTGTAAGCACATTGTGAGCAACTATGCTCCAGAGGAAAATTCCTCGTATGTGTCTTCATACCTGGTCAATAAAGCTGATTCTGATTCTGGCACCCTAGCAACACAGATCTGGACAATCACCACCGTTTCAAGGTGGGCACCCAAGATTAGTGTCACTTATTTAGTATCCAACCAAATGTGAAATATGGTCACAATCTCCCGTTCTGTTTCCCAGTTACGGGGTTTAATAAGGGTCAGCAAAGTGTTTTTGCAGAACATCATGATGTCACAGTGAAGTTGACCTTTAACCTTTCGGGTACAAAATATCATCACTTCATAATTTTATCCTATTAGACATTTGTTATGTTTAGTGTATGAATTCTTGAGTTTGAAAAAAGTGTGACTAAGTGTGACCTTAGTCTCGCATTGCCAGACCTACTGTAGCTCCACAACGCTCTGTCTTCAGGACAGACTGAACTGAAAACAGGTTTGCCACTGGTGCAAAGGCATACAAATGTTGCCTAATTCAACACGAGAAACAATGCCATTTGCATGGCAATATAAATTCAAATCTGTTTGATTTGTCTTAAAAGCAAATAAAACTGTAGATGTTGGTATTGCAAGATGTTGGACCTGTGAGGTAGTATTAAACATTGCATGCAAAAATATGTTCAAGGCAACGTCTTAAGATAATTTAAACATATTTGAACATAAGTTGTTCAATTACTTTATTACATTCTTTTTTTAAGTGTATATATATATATATATA
>NC_045733.1:23838895-23846071 GCF_008692095.1 Etheostoma spectabile | reverse complement strand
TATATATATATATATATAAGTAAGTAAGTATACTGCACTAATTGCAGCAATTTCACATGGACAAATTACGTCTGTGTGTAATTGAGAACTTTGTGTCGAGAAGAATAGTGCAGTAAAGGTTTTTGGGAGTTTAAAGAAGCATTACATTAAAATGAACATGCACACACACACTACCCACAATAGTACCTATGTACAAAACAAATGTGTTGCCGTTCTTCAGGTAGCTGTAGCTGTAGCTCTGCTGTGTCTTTGTTGCACCATCACTGCAGTTTCATGTAGCTGCTTCCATGTCTGCGTTATGGCTTTGTTCCTTTCTTCCACAGAAAGCGCTCTGCAAATGTAAAAAATAAATACATGACAAGACTTTACTAAACATTTAACTATGAATTGTTTGTGCTGCGTCCTTAGGGTAGGAGTCTACATATCATTGGACTGATCTTTGGAGTACATTCTCAAAAAAGAATTGCACACCACACATTCAGATTATAGCTGCGTCAAGACAAAACGAATGCAACCTTTGGTGGAGGTAAAAATTGCAGGTTTCCTCTAGATTAACACAGCTCAGTGTGTTTTGTTGTTGTGGAGAGTCTGGAAGTGAAACAACATATTGCTTGATGATGTCAAGCGCTCCAAAACGGAAGATGAAAAGCTGACTCTGCCTTTCTTCTTCAGAAGAAGGACTGCAGTTGGGGTTCTGTTCACCTGCATAAGACACGCAAGCATTTTGTTAAATAGTTCCATTTCTTTTGTTACATACATGATGAAGTTAATATGAACTTACTGAAAGTCATACTCTCCTAGAATGTCACCAGTAATTCTCCTGCTATTGTGTAATGCAAAACTGAACGAAAATGTGGCTTTGGGTTTACCTTGTATGTACAGGGTCTGCTGTTTGCTGTTCAGAGTATAAACAGGATTGCAGGGTGTGGCAATCAGATGACTTGTGGGAGGAATCAAGAAGCACACAGTGGTTTTGTTGATTACATCTTGGAGGAACATTTCTCCATTTCTTTGCACCACAAGTGACTAGTTGGGGCAAGAAAAATAAGACAGAGAGACCCAAAGAGATGAAAATGATAAATCTGTAAGTTCTATAGAAATTCCTTATTGTATTATAACCTTTAAACATTTTATCAACAACGCCAGTGTATCTACCAAACTCTGCAGGAATGGCACTGATGCAATGACAGTTGGGAGGTCGCCGCTGCATTTTGGCCTGTAGAGATATAGGAAATCATGTGTGAAAATGTTTTGTTTGATACAATATAACTGCATTTCATTTGATAGGAAAAAAGTTAGATGCATACATTAAATATGAAAGTAAGTCAAACTCAGGCAACCTTTCAGAGAGCTGCACTGTGCAGTATTGTGCCCCTCGTCCTGTGGTGACTGTATGCGTTGCTCCACTTTTACACAACACCAAAATATAGACTTTTGCTGCAGTAAAAGTCTGGGAATCATCAGGAGATTCTGGCCAGTAATCCACAAATTGCATCCTTAAGAAGGCACTGTCTGCCGCTGATACCAAGACAACAGACAATGGAGACCCTGAGAGAAGAATAAGTTAATTAGAATCAAACTGGCCACAACCATATTGTTGTTACAAAACTCTAACATGCAAAAATCAAGTCTGTTAGCATGTCGCCACACACACACACACACACACACACACACACACGACACCACAACACACACACACACACACACACACACACACACACACACACACACACACAGTGTTGCTGCAGCCTTCAACGATTCATTGTCATTATTGCTTTTCAGTTTCTTTCTGGGGAAATCCAAAATATATCTCACGACTAACTGAGATGAAGAGCTTGAATAAATTCTATGACTCATAGAAGTGTGAAAGTAGAAATATTTAGGATTTGCTCACCAGACTGCCTGTCCCACACACACGCCAAAGCATCATCAAGCCCAAGAGCTATGTAACGGGTGCATCTACTAACAGCAGAACAAAGGATTTCCTTTGTATTTGGCCACAACACATCTGGCATGGGTTCCACATCTGCTGCAAAAAGAGAAGGGTCAAAACCAGAAATGTATGCCAATTACCAGTTCAAGGACATAGGAAAAAGTAAAGTAGATGTGAGCTATTAAAAACATGGCAGATTCATAACTGAATAAATACATATCCTACCTGGTTTGTTTTTTGGTGCTTTTTGTAGCAAATACTGAAGAAGATGATGGCTACCACCCCACCACACACAGACAGCCACAGGCAATCCAGCTGAGAAAAGGTCAGAGATTAAAGAAGACATTAATATGACAACTACTTTTGTCACATTTTTTAGTGTAAAGGGCTTTGAAACAGTACTAGCCAATCATGGAAAATTTACATATTCAACACGCACATTTCAAATACTGGAAAACTAAGCTAAACCCTCCGCCCTTCTCCATTACAAACCTGGCTGAGACTTTGCTTTACTGCCACCAGGAAACTGACCCCAAGGCAGAAGAAAGTGCTGGGTGCAACGTCTGAAAAAGATTCCATGTAACTGATATGACAGAAGAAGAATGCTGAGCATCTGCATGCATTTTACTGGTTTACATAACTTCCAGGCGGTTTTGGTTTCAGAGGAGTCGGGGGGTTCTGAGCCCGACCAAAATATAAAAAGAAACTTAAAAGGCTAAACAATATAGTATGCAAAGACTTTAATGTATTAGACAATGTATTAGATGTATACAATCTACAACAGAGCATAGCTGTGTAATTCTGATGGTACTGTGTGTGAGTAAACTTTATCGTACCTTGGGCTTTCATCAGTTTCCTTTGTTTTTCCTGCACTTGTATCAAAAGACTGCTCCTCCCATTCACGACTGCTGCTGGTGTCTACATCCAGAAACAAACAGTGCGTAAAAAAGTCTGTCATTTGGAACACCTTTAGGGGATCATCTAATGCCGTCGCTGCAAAACAAAAGACACATGCTGGGATATTGATTCTTACCTGGCATGTGTGCTCATGCTAATTTTAACTTATATTTGAAACAGCAATGACAGAAATGATTTTTGGCAACACTTCAGTCATTAAAACTAGAGATACAGTAATCACCGACAGAGATACATACAGGCACATAACCATCTGCATCAGTTATACACACCCACAAAACACACACACACAAAATGGATTTCTGTTCTCTTCAGTCAATCCACCACACACTAGTTACATACATTGCTGTTCAAGCTTCAGTTGTACCTGCTGGAATTTTGGGTGGCTTGATTTTAATCACCATTGCAACTGGAGACCATTTCACATCCAGATCTCCGGATAGGTTTGGGTCCTGAGGACAAAAAAAATAATTCAATTTTTTCCTTTTTCTAAAAATACCTAAAATTGTAAAGTTATAAGTTGTAATTCCAATGGCATGTAAAAAACTAAATAAAACTAGGAATCCCCAAAAGTGGAGACACAACATGTTCACAAGAGTTTACCAATCAAATTCTGTACAATGGGCCTACCTGTTTTTCTCTCTCTCTCTTGTCTAACTCTTTCAGCCATGCTTCTGTGGGAAAGTGATAGACCTCGAGCCAAACAATACTGTTACCTGGTAGAGATGTGAAAGCCATGTGAATCAATATTTGAACTGGAAGTTTTTAAAATCATATAGTAAAAATAGCTCAGACTGAGAATATAGTCCCTACTTACAGCTGATTGATGCAGCTCCACAATCTCCCCCTTCAGACAGTTCAAATGTCAAGCAAATGCTCCTTTTGTTGATATTTTCCTGATATTGAAAGAATTTTTTTCAATCAGTTATTTTTCACTTTGTTCTAAAAGGAATTACATAAATTAAAAAGTGAATATACTCACCATTTCACTAAACAACGTCAAAAAGAGATAAAACGGCATGAATAGCTTTAACCAAATAAGATTTCTCCTGTATTTTTCTTTTTTAAGTATAAAAAAATTGGTGGTGGACAAACAGTCCAAGGTACTCTATAAGGTGTGTCTCAAAAAACTACACTGACAATACGCACCATGATGTTAATAACACTGAGGAGGAGAATGGCTTCACGGTGATATGCAAAGACTCTGGCAACACCTGTAGTGGAAGATGATAACAGCTGATGTCAGTATGACGGGTTTGAACCTTCCTTTCCTCTAATTAACAGGTTTTATTGTCTCAGTGCAGTTGTGTATGTTTCACTGTGGATGGCTATCTTAGTGAATAACATATAGGTCAGGAAGCCTATCATCATTGGGGATTTTTATTTGCTAATAATTTGTTGGATTCATGTTAGGAGATTTACATTTTTTTTAAACTTAAAAAAAAATAATATTAACTCTGAGGCACCCCTAGGGGTCCCGGACCCCCTGTTGAAGATCTCTGAGCTAGAGCATTTCAATTGTACACATTAAGTTAAATCTGTATTTCGTTAATTTGCAAAACTCAGACTATCTACATGTTTAATGCAGGAGAGAATGAATGAGAGAGGCATACTACCCACCCATATCATCAACAGTGCCAAGCAGATAGGCTCTTTCAGCCATTCTGGTCATTTGAATATAAGTTATTTCCAGAGTGTCCTGCTGCCACTCTGCAGCACAGATCAGAGAAGATGCGCACCACACAGACAAGCCCTTGGAGTAACCTAGGCTGAGGTACCGGCCGTCTTCTGAGCACGCCAAGCAGTTGATGCTCTCTGGAAGCTAATAGATAAGTCAAGGCAAAAAAATTAATACGCACATTTCCTTTGGAAAACACTGATTTTTTTTTTTATTAAATAGCCTATTTACTGTCAATAGTAGAATAAAAAGCAAGGGCTTTGTGTGGCTGTAGATCCCTTTTATTATTGGGCTAGGGGTGAACATATTATACAGTTTAGAAAGGTTTTTTGCAGATGGTTTTTTCAAGTATGTTATGTTTCGTTTAACATGAGTTCCTTTCCACAAATATCCCAAAAACTGTAAACTCCCCATCTGTACCTGTGTTGCACCGGACAGTTCCAAACTAGGCGTTTTCTTTCTGGATGTTTCTGTTTTGCAAGCTGCTTCCATGTATGCGTCTTGGGTACCTTCTCTGGTGTGCGTGGACATCCTATGAATAAAAAATAAATACGAACATGTTTACAACATACTTTGTTCAATCATGGTAATGTACAGGAGTTATCATTAATACGCTACAAAAAGATTTCACACACTTCCCCCCCTTTGGTTTAAGTTATGTCTAACCATGCAGATGTACAGCAGTTACACGTGATAAAAATACCCCATCACAAGGAAATGTTCAGCATTCATACAAAGGACAGATAGCAATTATTATCTAAACCACTAAAATGAATGCATTCATCATACAAAATTGTCCTTTTAAGAGTGTTACATTATATTTAATTAATTATTTGTGATGCATAAACGTGTAGGAAGTATTTTAATGTTCAGCTATTTCTAACTGCTTTGTAGTCTCATCTGTTAAAAAAAACCATTTTGTAAGATGATCAAGTGTTTTGTAAAGTGGAAATCTGCATAGTTATGAGTTGTTAACTGAACGTATTTGGAATTAAATGTGCAAACATTTGCCTCTGAAATGTAAGTGAAGTAAAAGTATAAAACAGCGTGAAATAGAGTTAACGTTACTCCAGTAAAGGAACGTTACATAAAAAATTACAGTAAGTTAGCTAGCTAACGCTACTTAACTAAATGTAGCCTACTCAATGTAAATATAGCTAAGCTTACAAAGTAACAATAAACTCATGTGGGGTAGCTAACACATACACAAAGTCCATGTTGATGCATAAGTACAATAACGTTATATGTAGCGTTAGCCAGTGTTACTGTCTAGGTCTGGTTGAGAAAGAGGCTATTTTATTAGCCAAATAAGCAATTCACTGCACAACGGAAACAACAACTCACATTGTGTCATAGTGACCTTTGGTTAGCTAGCGTTATATACATATACACAGCATATCACCTCGAGGCTCAAAATGTGGCTAATTGTCTTACCTTAAATTGTCACAAGAGCGGTCGTGGAGGGTTATGAGTGTATCACGGTCGTCATGACAACTGTTGATATGTCGGAGCGCGTTTTTTTTTTTTGTCCAGGATGATAAGGGAAGACTCATGAATGTCTATTGGGAAACTCAACCCTGAATGGCTACTACTCGTTGCCTGCTCTGCTTGGGTTGGTTATGTTTAGGCAAGAGGAGTGGGATTGGTTATGGTTAGGGTAAGAATGTCAGGGCGAGCCAATCAGGAATGAGTCTTCCCCCACCATCCTTCATGAAAAAAAAACTTACCTGCCGCGGAGCAGTAGGCCTAGTAGGCTTTAGGTCCAACAAACACCATCAATTCTTTGCTTTAGGGTTATTTTTGAGAGTAGAACAGTGTTGACGTAGAATTTGAGGTTTTGATTAGTTATCTTGCAGCCTTCGATAATTACTAGAATCAATCAATAGTGAGAAATTACAGAAGATAGTGTTTTTATGGGCCACATTTTCTTTCATTATGTTATGTGGATTATCTTTCAAACATGAAAGGAAACAGGGTATAAGTATTTTGGGTGAGTACCACTCAATAAAAGGGTTTGTGTATTGCAACTAGTTTATTAATGGTTAATAAAAGTAAATCATGAATAGAATCATTAAAGCTCCCATTTTATGCTAATTTTCAGGGTCATACTTGAATTTTGGGTGTCTACTAGAACAGGTTTATAACCCTTAAATTGGGTCATACCTTGTAAATGTTGGGTTTCAGGGTTTCTAAGCCATAAAGTTATAGTTAGCAGTTATACTATACAAATTCATTATATTGGTAAATGAATGGATTATAATCCAGATATTCCTTGCTAATAATCCCATGAGCTAGGCTTTCACTTGACAAAAGCAATCAATATACTAGTGAAGACAAAAAACAAAGATGCAGATGACAGCTGAATAACGTGATAAAAGAAAATATGAATGATGAAGATCCATTAAAGATGCTGATTACCTGCATAGAAAATTTAAAGAGCAAGACTTGTAACACAATAAAATCATTTATTTATTTGAAATTTGAACAACAGGAAAAGAGAAAGTATGTATTTGTATATTACAGGTCATAAATGCATACCCTTTTCCCGGACTTCTCTGCAACAAAGACAAGGCTTTCCCTTCAGCAGGTATGTACAGTAGTAGAGAAAGACGTGCAGTACAGTTGTGTTCAAAATAATAGCAGTCCAACA
>NC_045733.1:23812053-23838885 GCF_008692095.1 Etheostoma spectabile | reverse complement strand
ACTAACCTCATGAATCATATTTTTTGGTAGAAGGGAAATTTCTACATGGCAAATAATTAAATTTACTATTAAGTGTTGTAGAGTCATTGAAAACCAACAGACCCAACAGTCATGACATGCATGCTGCTCATTCTGTGTGATTGAATCTGTAATTGAAAGGGGCATGTTCAAAATAATAGCAGTGTTGTGTTCAGTTAGTGAGGTGATTGATTCTGTGAAGAAACAGGTGTCAATTATGGCCCATATTATAACGAAGGAGAAAAATGTTGTGCATGCTGGTTATAGAGCATTTTACATTAAAATACTCAGCAAAATGGGTTGTTCCAGACATTGCTCGGAGGAACAGTGAACTTTGATTAAAAAGTTGATTGGAGAGTGGAAAACATAAAGAAGTGCAGAAAAGTATAGGCTGCTCAGCCAAAATGATTCCAAATGCCTTGAAAGGGCATCCAAAGCCTGGACGACGTGGCAAAAAAGGTCAACTACCATTCGAGTGGAACAAAGAATAGACAAATGGTAAAGGCACACACAATGATCAGCTCCGGAAAATCAAAGAAGACTTAACAGTCCAAAAAAAAAAAAAAAAAAAAAGACATGTACTGAATAAGTTGAAATTTGCCAGTGTAGGGGCCGCAGACAGTTTGTCCGACAATCCCCATTCGCTGAAAACAAGCCACAGTACACTGTGAAGACAATAAAGCATGGCGGTGCAAAAATCATGTTATGGGGAGGTTTCTCATACTGTGGTGTTGAGCCTAGTTATTGCACACCAGGGATCATGGATCATTTTGCTATACGCTGAAGAAGAGGAAATGCCTTTGGACCTCAATCCCATAGAAAACTTGTGGGATGACATCAAACATCCTGTTTCTGAGGCAAAACCCAGTAATGCAGAGGAATTGTGGAGTGTAGTTCAATCGTACTTGGCTGGAACAAACAAACACACACACACACACACACACACGAGAAGTTGGTCGACTCCATGCAAAAGACGTGAAGCAGTTCTCAGAAATAATGGTTAAGCAACTAAATATTAGTGCAGTGATTCAAAGTAAAACAAACCCTTGAGACATTTTTAAGTTTACACAGTAACTGTTTGAGTTTGTAAAGAAAAATGCAAATACTGCAATTTTTTGAACAGCATAATATTCCTTTTTTCCCACTTTCTGTTAAGGTATAACACAAATTGATCAATTTTGGTCCTGTTTTGATTTGGAATTGAATGTGCAGTGTTCTCACTGCAACGCTATTATGGAATTAAAAGCTATTCTAAGGATTGAGCATTATTCCCTTTTTTTAAACACACTGCTATTATTCTGAACACAACATACTGGTGCCTTGTAAATATTCAGCGAAAAAAACATACACCTCATGAAGTTTGTTTTTGTAGCTTGCAATTAAGACTTGCACAGATAAATAAAATCCATCTAGTGATTTTGGAAGAAATATTCTGTCTTCCAGACTAAGGATTCTGGACAAAACGTAATAACCCACAGATAGGTATGTTCTTCAATCAACCACTTGACACTATTATAATTTCCTCCCCTCCTGAAACTATCTATTACCTGAAAGTGATTCAGTATTGTTATTTTTTGTGCTTGAACTATAGCAGAAATCACCGCAGACAGTCTTCCAATCAAAATGCCCCATGTGCTCGGAGCTGAGTCAGACTTGACGCCAACAGGAATATCAGTTGCAGAATAAACCAAAGTGGTATTCCTAATGATAAACACCTGACTATATATCTCAACCATGATTATGAAAACACGAGTACCAGAAGGATTCCAAATGCCACTGATGAGTAAGCTATGCCATCATAGCCCATCAAACTGTGCATTGAACCATCTTGAAGTAAATTTTTAAACATTTCCTTCAGAAAGTAATATCCAAATGTGTGCAAAAGCCACCGTTGGCATTCATTTAAACAGCAAAATTACTAAGACAGGTTTAAATGTAACAGCTAACAGTTAGATAAGGCAGATAAGAGATGTGTGTGGTTACTCACTCCTTGTTGATATGGGCAATTTGGAAATGTTGTCCAAGAAAAGTATAATCTTAAGGCTTCTAAGTCATTGACTGCATGATGACATTCAGTTTACATAACACAAAGAAAAGTTACAATCTGAATGGAATTTTTTTAATAGCCTGTTGTCCCCTTTTTCAGAGTGGGCTTAGTGCAAAAACCAAAATGGGCACTGATTATTAACTGGAAACTGAAGGACAATAACCCCTCAGGCTAAATAGTACCAGAACTGGTTATAATGTAGAAAATTCACACTTTTACCAATATGGCAAATATTTCCCTAAAGACCAAATAGCTAGAGCTGACTCTGAAAATATTAGCTACTCAATGCAAAGCCCAATTTAGTTTAGTCCCCCATTTTGTAGTGCTGCTGAATTCCCAAAAAGAATCCAACAATGCAGTACAATGTGAATGCAATACTTTTTTTTTTCCTCGTTATAGTGAATAAGCAAACAATTTCAGACACAGCTCAAGTGTTGGGTGAAGTGGCTGCTAACCTCCCTGTATCAGAAGTAATATTTAGAGGACTTTGGGGCAGATTTAACCTATTCACTCTTCACATAGTGACAAAAGATACTATGTTAGGCAAACTTTTGATCTGCTCACAACCTCTCCCAGCTACTTGGAACAAAAAAACACTGATCTTACCAGACTGGACACTTCAAACTGAGGAGACCACAACAACAACAACAACAACACAGTAGAAGGTGACTTAAAATAAATACATCAGTAACTCTGAGGAAGAAAAAAAAGAGAGAAAGATACTTCTTTCCAGTAGGTTAGAATACTTTAAACTACACTTTTTGCCCGATTAACAATGTCAGTAATATCTTTGGGAAGGAAAATTGTGTCTCCTCACCAAATTATTTCAACAGCCATCAAGGCCAAGTATTTTGATCCTTTCACCAGTAACTCAAAATAAAGAGGTGTGGTGAATAAATACTTAAACACAAGTGCATTTGGGAGACAGCATATACCTCAATATTAACATATCAAACCATTTGAACATTTTCCTTTTTCCATTGGATTCAGCTGTTTTTAAAATGTTAAGTATGTTAAGAATTTGATTTTAGTGTTGCATTAAGTCAGGACCAAACGCTCCACTCATGAAATAAGCTCATCAGATCATTGGTGAACAGTACAACTACCTTACTGGCTGTCTGTAAAAAAATATCTTTATTACAGAGTCGTAAAAATATGGTTTTCTGCCTGGGGTGAAATTATTTCACTTATTTCCTACACAATAACTACTTTTTTTTTTAGATTTTTATTAAAACATTAAGTTTCAATATCTTGATTCCAATGCAGTAACTGCTTTAAAACTAGCTTCAAGTTAAAGCTTTTCAGTGATCAACTCCACAAAACTCTCTCTGTATTTCTCAGTATGGCTATGTTCAGAAACTGGTGTCGTCCGCACGCAGAAAATCGAGTGAAGATAATTACCTCTTCTGAAGAGTCCATTATGTTTTCTAATCCTCTGTGTCCTCCTTGGCTACTAGCAACTGGGTGGAGGAGAGGTGAGGGTGGTGCCAGATCACAGAAGGCTTGTATCATGTGGATGTGCCGACAGTTTTGTTGTCACTACTTAGAATTCCTCGTTGGGAACAAAGAATCTAAGCACTATGGCTTTAAATGCCTGAAACTTGAAGGGAAACTGCAATGGGAACAAGTGGAATTATCTCACACCATTTATGAAAGCTGATAAATTACTTTAAACAGCTGATAGATTACTTTAAAACGTTTTTTTTTTGCACTGAGCTACTTCAATCATGTGTGAAGCAAATTTGATATGGAATTAAATAGTAAACTGCATTTTGAAATCTTTAAATTTATTTTTTTTAAAAAGGGAAAAGGGAGCAATGTTTGACTTAAGTTTTTAAAAAAGGAAATAAGTTAAAAGTCACATTTGCTACTTTTTACAAATGTCCATCAAAATGGTTACACCGACGCTGGCAAAGACCATCGGGGTTTTGTCTGTCGTGGTAATTTGATGTGCACCGATGCCTTACAACATCTAATTTCTTTTCCTCTCCCTTGGAATTTTCCCATTAAAAAGGCATCTCTGAAGTAAATTACATCTTCAAAAACAATTAGACCTACAAATACCAGAGTGAAATCTGCTACTGATTTGTATCGTTGGTGCTCACAGCATCATCCGTGGTCCCAGCAGAGGCAGTCCTTGTTGATGTCTGCAGTTTGATCCAAAACTTTTTATATTAGTCTCAGGTAAAAACGCTTTGTTTGACACCTATGTTGTTTCTGCAAAGAAGGGGGTTCCCTTTAAAAAAAAAAAGAAATCTGATAAAAAGGGGAGAGCCAATGCTATGAAGAAGCTTGAGAGACATCATAGTCACTGATGAGCTGTTTGATGTAGGACAGTTTCTCATGGAGATATTCGCAGCGTTTCTTCTCTTCCCTGTAGCCTGGGAACTTCTGTGGTGAGAAATGAGAAAGTTGTTTTAAAAAAATGTTTTCACATTATTGGCAAAAGGATTTATATTTTAACCAGCAACCTTTAAAAAAAAGTTTGCCCCTTAGCCAAGTTACGGCTATTACCCGAGGATGAGAAACCTATTCTTTAGGAGAACTGATGATGAAGAGGAGGAAATAAATGGACCAAAAGTGCAGGACAATTGCGCAAGGTCTAGATCTCTACTTTCTAGACCCCGATCGATGCATCGGCGGGCCGATGTTAGGCATTTCCCGATCTAATTGGTATCGGCATTTATAATGACCGATTTCAGAAACATCCGCCCTTTTATATTTATTTAAATATTCATTCATCAAAATCATTTATAATGACAAATAAATGATTCTGATAAATGAATATTTAAAAAATAAATGAGGACTGTCAACCATGTTGAGTGTTGGCATTGCATAGTTTGTCCACCAGAGGGCACTCTACCATGTTGGTGACACTGTTTTTTTGGTTAAGGCATTTCTGTTCAAAAGACTTTAAGTTTTATATCGTAAGCTTGTATTTTATACATTTTATTTATCAGAATTTTAACATATTTAATTTAATATTTCATGTTCCTCTGTTCTGTTGTGGCAATAAAACAAAATGTTATTATTTAGCAAGAACTCAAGAATAACTACAAATAACTAATGTTAGGGAAATCCGTTTGTTTTGTAACGCCTTTCTGGATTTCTTTTTAAAATATATTGTCCGATATGTCGGCACATCGGATTTGTAAATAACCAAATATTCATATTGGTCTTAAAAATCCTTTATTGGTTGGGCTCTACTACTTTCAAAAACATTTGAAATAAAGCATGCGCATCAGTACACTCATGCCTTTGTAGTATATATCCACAGCTTTCTGCGGTTTAGCACTGATTCAGCACTATTATCATCACCAGCACCACGCAATGTTAGTCCAACTATTCAGACTTCACATATACTGCATATTGTCAGTAGTCTCGCATTGCCAACAGACCTCCCTTCACAGCGATAAGGGCCTGGCTAGTCCACACAGCATTCTGGGATGGGAGAAAAATGTGCTCTGGTTTATTGGCATTTCTTTAAACTAATAGAAATCGTCTTGGGCGGTGCTAAGCACCGGACGGAAAGGAAAGGAACTAGCAAAGGAACTTGTACATTTTCTTTTTTTTTGTCATGCATCAGAAGACTACGATTCAACAGAATATTGAAAAGTTTGTACAGTCTAGCTAGCTGTCTGGATTCACCCTGCAGAGATCTGAGGACCAGTTAACCACGGTCCTCGTAAATCGACCAGAGTTTAACATTAAAACACAAAGAAAGCAGAAGGTGACCGACATCCGGTTGAAAGACAGCGGAATTTCCAGCAGAACGACGGCAATCCCGGAAATGGAACGTCATGGATATAGACTATAGCGTCAGTAATGTTGGGTCTTACATTTATCATGACTATATAGCTAATATAATTGCATGCTTCACATAAGAACTACTTTTCATAAAACTAGCTTTCATCTGCTTTGATCTCTTTCAAGTCCATTTTTCTGCGACTTGAAGTCAAGTTACTAACGCAACAGAATGAAGATCTAAGGGAATATTGGCAGCACACTAAAGCTGAGGGCAGGGCTGTGTGAGGGCCCAGCTAAATGGAGAACACTGAAACAACAATGAAAAAGACAGCCTGCACCGTTCAGATCTCTGAATTATCCAAGGTCAAGATGTGTTGAAAGAATGGCCCTACTTCAAATGATTTTTAAGTAGTCCTTGAGCATTCTGTCTGGCATTTCAAGCAGCTGATTAGCCCTGATTAAAAAGGGGAGTTATGTTTACACAGTACATAGGTTCAGTAGATGATTGGCACTGTATGCAATTATTGGGGTCCTGTTGAAAGTAATCACTCAAGGATTTGGCTTAAATAACATGTAGGTTTGTTCAAATAAAACCATTTAAATGTTTGACTTACCTTTCGATACTTGTTGTACTTTTCTAGTATTTGCTCTTCCATTATCTAAAAAGTACAAAACACAAATCATAAAACAATACCTTAGCATGTATTGCATGTATCAGATCAGATCTGGTTGAATGTATGTACCTTATATTCTTGTGTGCCAGGAGACAAGCTTTTGATCTTGGTTCCTAGCTGAACAAACATGTGAGTTATGGTGGCGATCCGGGAGTGGAGGCCTTTGTATTCATCATACTCTGCACAGAAATCCTCACGGTACCTCTCACGCTGCTCCAAACTCATGATGGGGCCGTATGTGCTGCAAGGAGAAGAAAGAAGCCATTTCCTCAAATTGTCTATTAGTGTAGTACCTCTTCTTGACACAAGATGGGAGCATAAGAACACAGATGAGGCTAAAGAGCCCTCACTATTGGAGACAATTCTTTATTGTATGTTTCAGTAGAACCAGTTTTATAACCATATATGTAAATAACAGCAATAAATACAAAGACAAAACTAAATCAGTCACTGTAACTGAAAGAGAAAAAATAGCAAATGCAATTAAAAAAATGGTATAGTTTCGATATAATGTTAAATGTGCAGATTTACACCCACGGTTTTAATAGCCAACATCTCTGTAAAATAAAATTATGCCAAGTGATTGCAACAAAATGATATCAAAACAAATTAACACTCACAGCACATAATCTGGCTTCTCCTCAGAGGCCACAGCATTTGTGATTTCAGGATCTGGAATAAAAACACAGGATAAAGAAAATGCCATCAGCTTCAGTTGAGTCAATACAGTCTTCTACATGACACTTTGTCATTGTCTGAATGTTAGGCAACATGTTTTTGTTTTGCAAAATGGGGCATTAGTGTGTGTGTGTGTGTGTGTGTGTGTGTGTGTGTGTGTGTGTGTGTGTGTGTGTGTGTGTGTGTGTGTGTGTGTGTGTAGAGAAGCTAAGAGCGTGTGGGTATCAGGAGACATGTCAGCTTAGAGACGCAAAGCACTGCTCGGGCTGTTGTTGAGTCAATCAGCCACATAACACACTGAGGTATCAAGAGAATGAGCTGAAGGGAGCAAACACGGTCATGCTTATGAGCAAATACTGTATAAAAGCACCAGTGGACTGCTGGTCACCCAGACAGACCTTACACACATTCACCTCTGGTCATCAGTTGAAAGTCTGCGTGGTTAACCTGTTATTTTGTTGCCAAGTATAAAGGATAAACAATCGCTCAACGGTGTGTGGAGATAAAACCACTGCCATGTAACAGATGTAATATTCAAACAAAATAGTCAGTGAAGCATTAAGTGATATATGGAGGATTGTGGAATTTAAAATATGGTTACACATCAACACTCCTCTTCAGCAATATGTTAGTTTTAGGATGTGACCACATGGTATAAAAGAATATAAGTCACAAGAATGTCTTTGTAAAAAAAAAAAGGACCTTACTCTCAAGTTTGTCCGGGTTCTGCTTGAGATCAGGACTCGTCTCTAACCATTCACTGCCCTTGTTGTCTTTTAACCACACCCGCTCCTTGTCTTTGTGCTTTTTTGATTTCTTCTTCCTGTGCTGGCTGTTGGCGAGCTGCTGGTAAGTGCAGTCAGAGTCGCCCTGTGGTGGCTGCTGGTTGCTTCCGTTGGGTTCTTGCTCCCTGCTCTCTGAGACAGGTGTGTCAGTGATGCTAGACTGTTTGTGCATTACCGGAAAGCAATTGTGGTCTTCTGGTAAGCCATTTTGGTTACCAGTATGGTTACTTGTCCGTTGAAACTCAGTCTTTGTGTGGAAACTGGGGTTAAGGGTAGGAGCTGCAATCTCATGTCCTTTATTGTTTAAGAATCCATTTACTGTGGGCGGCTGTTGCAACCTTTGGTCCACAAGTCTTTGTCTCTTCACAGCTAGCCTTTCCAGTGAGTCAAAAGGCACAAGACGTTTCTGAGGAAGGAAGAAGAAGAAAAAAGAAAAAAAGAGAAATAAATAATTAATAGGATATTAATATTTCTTTACAAAACCACACCTAACTTGACAATCTGATGTCACTACACACCATTCACAACATTTACTTTGTTTTTTCACTCTATTCACTTGTACAATGTCAGCAGTCATCAAAATCCAACAAAAAAGACAATACATACTTATTTACATAAACATACGTACATAGAAAACATATTACACACAGTATAATAAAAAAAGCACCTTTAAAAACAGACTGGTCCCTTTCACAAGTTTAAAGTGTACTTAAAAAAAATATAACAGCTATTTACCACTGCATGCGTTTTTGCTGTGCTGTGATGTAATGTCGTATCCTCTGAGGCCTTCAGCATAGACACATGTGCTTGAGGATTCCTTGATTGGTGGCTGATGTGTGGCTGTGACTTCCTGTTTAACAGAAAGAAAGAACAAGAGATGAGACAAAACATTTTTTAACCAATATGGAATTTAAAAATATTCAACTTTAACTGTAATCACTGCAAAGGTAAGTGGATTTACAGAAGAACTAATAATGTTGAGCATTAACATTAAACAGATTTTTGGTTTCTGATTTCTGTAAAAGTGCTGTTCCTTAGCATTTGTACAGAAATGTGTAGGACTAAAAGAACAAGATGTGTAAGAAAGAGGGGGGAGTTAATAGAAACAAATGGTGATTAGAGCTGTGAGAAAACATTGTGTGTGTGTGTGTGTGTGTGTATATATATATTATAATAATATATATATATAGATATATTATATATATATAAAGTGGGTACGGAAAGTATTCAGACCCCTTTAATTTTTCACTCTTTGTTTCATTGCAGCCATTTTCCAAAAATCAAAAAAGTTCATTTTATTTCTCAGTAATGTACACTCAGCACCCCATGGACAGAAAAAAACAGAAATGTAGAAATTTTGCAAATTTATTAAAAAAGAAAAACTGAAATATCACAGGTCATAAGTATTCAGACCCTTTGCCGTGACCCTCATTGTAACTCAGGTGCTGTCTATTTCTTCTGATCACCTTGAGATGGTTCTACACCTTCATTGGAGTCCAGCTGTGTTTGATTTAGATTGGACTTGATTAGGAAAGCCACACACCTGTCTTATAAGACCTTACAGCTCACAGTGCATGTCAGAGCAAATGACAATCATGAGGTCAAAGGAACTGCCGAGAGCTCAGAGACAGAATTGTGGCAAGGCACAGATCTGGTCAAGGTTACAAAAAAATTCTGCTGCCCTTAAGGTTCTAAGAGCACAGGGCCTCCATAATCCCAAATGGAAGACGTTTGGGACGACCAGAACCCTTCTAGAGCTGGCCGTCGGCCAAACTGAGCTATCGGGGAGAAGAGCCTTGGTGAGAGAGGCAAAGAAGAAACCCAATGGCACTGTGGCTGAGCTCCAGAGATGCAGTCGGGAGATGGGAGAAAGTGTTGTAGTAAGTCAACCATTACTGCAGCAATCCACCAGTCGGGCTTTATGGAGAGTGGCCCGACGGAAGCCTCCTCAGTGCAAGACACATGAAAGCCCGCATGGAGTTTGCTAAAAAACACCCTGAAGGACTCCAAGATGGTGATAAATAAAATCCTTGGTCTGATGGAGACAAGATAGAACTTTTTGGCCTTAATTCTAAGCGGTATGTGTGGAGAAAACCAGGCACTGCTCATACCTGTCAATACAGTCTCAACAGTGAAGCATGGTGGTGGCAGCATCATGCTGTGGGGGGTGTTTTTCCGCTGCAGGGACAGGACGATGGTTGCAATCGAGGGAAAGATGAATGCGGCCAAGTACAGGGATATCCTGGACGAAAACCTTTCCAGAGTGCTCTGGACCTCAGACTGGGCCGAAGGTTTACTTCAACAAGACAATGACCCTAGCACACCGCTAAAATAATGAAGGAGTGGCTTCACAACAACTCCGTGGCTGTTCTTGAATGGCCCAGCCAGAGCCTGACTTAAACCCAATTGAGCATCTCTGGAGAGACCTGAAAATGACTGTCCACCAACGTTTACCATCCAACCTGACAGAACTGAGAGGATCTGCAAGGAGGAATGGCAGAGGATACCCAAATAGATGTGAAAAACTTGTGCATCTTTCCAAAACGCTCAGGTGTATTAGATCAAAAGGGTGCTTCTACTAAATACTGAACAAAGGGTTGATACTTATGACATGTGATATTTCAGTTTTTGTTTTTTAATAAAATATGCAAAAATTTCTAAATTTCTTTTTTTTCTGTCAAGATGGGTTGCTGAGTGTACATTACTGAGAAATAAAATGAACTTTTTGATTTTTGGAAAAAGGCTGCAATGAAACAAAGATGAAAATTTAAAGGGGTCTGAATACTTTCCGTACCACTGTATATATATATATATATCAAATCAATCAATCAGAGTTAAAAAGGAGAACATTTTTTGTCAACTACTATTTTGTTGATAACAATCAACACCAAAATCCCCCCTGGACGTGTTAAAACGTGAAGACCCCTTGACGTACAACCCCAAGGCACGTAGAAATAGGCTGTGCAATGTGAGGTAGATTTAATTATCAGTTTGTTGTAACAGCAGAGACTGCATATCCATTGGGTGCCTCTGACCCACCTGGCCAGCAGCCTGCTGATCAGCTGCCTCTCCTCCTCGCTGTAGCCGGGCCAGTCCCTCTGCACATGCTTGTAGAAGTCATCCCTCAGCAGGTAGCTGCTGTCTTTGGGATTCACTTTTGCAACCTAAAATAAAATTGACCACATAATGTTACTTTAAACTCCCTATAAAAAGTATTTAATTTCTTTATTTAATGGGATATTTAATATGAATTAATATTAATTTCCATTTGAGTGACAAAATATTTGTTTTCTTAGATCATGTGAATTAATTGCCTGGGATCTGTCAGATTTAAAAATCCAGTCATACACATAAATAAAGGAACAATAAAATGAAATAACTTGCCAAATATGCATGAGTCAGTAAAAACTTTGAGGGTCTTTTAACAGGGAATATCTTTAAAATAAGGTAAACATCTATTTAAATCTATAACTACATGTACAATACAATTCACACATATACTATTGTTACAGTGACACTGTAACTAACTGAAGTCCTGGACATGCTGAATGTGGCACATCTACATTCCTGAAAAGCAAAAAACACATTGTTTCCAACTGAGACTTTCAGGCTTTAACCTCCCCTTAATCTCGTCAGACTGATTTTTTTTTTTTTTTTTTTTTTTTTTTTTTTTTTTAAAAGGACATCTATCTTTCTGGGGGCCTTCTGACAGAGTGGGCCACTCCACTGCAAACACAATCTTTGCAGAGACAATTACCATGCACGCACGCACGCATGCACACACGCACGCACGCCAAAGTAAACGTTTCTAAATTAGATAGGTTCAATTAAATCACAGCTGCCTTATGTTTTTTTCAGTATACAAATGCTAGTTGGGGCATAAGGACACTACTTTTTAGACCAAGGGTCACATATACTTAAAAATTGTCAAAAATACCAAAATGTAACTTTTTAAATGCATTTTCCAATGTGTTAATGGCTGGCTGCAATGATGGTGTTTATATGCGTAGTATGCGTAGGCAGTGTGCAAATGTATAGGTCAAATGTGGTTGGGTGCAAACACAAGGCAACAGTGTCCGCAATGCTTTTCTAGATGTGTACAATAGTGTTTAGGAGTCTAGACGTCATATAAATGTACAAAACCTCTGTGTGCAAACCAATTATGCATGCATTTAAGTGTTCACATGTGTGAATAAATGCATACACATACACACAAATTATTTCTGTGTACCTCCTCTAGTATGGCACCCAGCTCGACCTTGTCCTTAGGTCCAGCTCTTTCTCTTTCCAGCCACAGCAGCAGCTCTGGTTTCTTGTAAGGTTTGAGAGCTAGGAGGTGGATGATACGCTCCCTTAAGGACTTCTGGGTCGGCGTTAGGATTCCGCCGTTCCTCCGGTTGTTGGTAGAATGCTTAGGGAAGCTGCTGTCTGATGCAGACAGAGGAGCTGACCTCTTGTGGAACTTGACACATTTACCTGAACACAAAAACGTAGATTTACGTATGCGTGATACAGTCAGTGTCATTAAATTGTATTTGTATTGCATTGCCCTCAACCTAAACACTATATCAGGAAAAAAAAACGTTTTTTCACCTTCAAATGCCCCAGTAATCAAAAGAAAGCTACGCCACTTAAGATCATTGTAACTGATTTGTAAGCCCTGATCAAGAAACGTCTATAACAGTCATTCAAGCATCACAAAATAAAGCATCACATATTTTTATGTAGGAGGTCAAACAAAAGCAGAGATGTAACAGAAGAGAGTTAAAAGGCAGCCAGATTTTACAACTCCCACCAATGCTAAGTTTAATGTGTGTACATACTCTCTGGGCTGGTCTTAACAATTGGTTGACTAATGGGGTAATATTCATTAAAATATCCTCTACTAACCTTTATGTCTAGCTCACATGTACATGTTACATGTTGGCCTGCAGCTATGTGTCTTCAGATGTAAACACCCCATTGATCAGCGCTTACATCTCTGCTGTAGACTGACTGGCCAGTGAAAGCTAGCTCTCTGTGCTAATCCCATTACAGGTTAATCTGCACTTTAAAGGCCAGCATGGGGCAGAGGAACATGAAAAGAAGGCTTTCCTTTCAACCACAAAAGTATGTCCTGCCAAGTGATAACTCTATGCGTGATGGTTACTCTGCAGTACTAGCAGCACATAATGCTGTTAAAAACACACCAAATTATAATAATTGTAGTGTGGGTATGGAGTGACAGATGCATGCTCTAAAGGGTTTTGGCATGCCAGATAATATGCACTGTGTTGATGAGCATCTTCTTAGGCTGAAAGTGGAATGTAGAGTGCAGTTATTAAATCTTTCCCAAAGGTCCTATATGTGGCTAAGTCATCTTTGCCTTAAGACCTGATGTTACACAATCCACACAGTCTAAAATTGGTCTAAACCACACAGAGTTTCATCTTCCCTGGAGCTCCAGCACTGACACAGGGGTCCAGAATCACGCCAAGTAGGAATATTGCATAACAACGGCAAAGGTTGGAGAAGAGAAAAGGAGAAAGAAACTAGCTTGCCACTTCATTTCTTTTCTCATAATATTATTATATACGGTATAATTGATTCTCACGCACGCACGCACGCACTCACGCACGTACGCACGTAGATTTGTTATATACTTGCCCAGTTTGGCAAAACAGACAGGAACAATGTACTGCTGTTGACAAGGGTAGCAGTATGTATTCTTGCAAACCCCAAAAAATATTACTTTAAGTATACACCCTATTTTGATTATTTTCACAGCTTTACCTTGACGGCAGACAGTCCTTTACAAAGAGGAACTGATGCTGTGATCTTTACTTTCTTCAAAGCCAAAAACAGTAATTTTACCTTGCAGAACACGGGAGCTGCCAGTCTACCGCTGCCTTGATCAATTAGTTGGTTTGTGTTATTGTTTGACTTTAGTGAGTCTGAACAAACCCTTTTAAAAAAACGTTTCACAATAACACAAAGAAACTAATCGATCAGGGAAGCGTAAACCAGCATCTTACTAAATAGAACTTACAACAAACTGACAACCAAATGCCAACATTTTTTACAAAATAATAATTATGAGGGCAGGTGTTAGCTTTTGGTCTCATTTGTATTACTAAAAATAGGGTCTGTTAAATATATAAAAAAAACAGACATTCAGGTAGCTGTCTAATCACAGCTAGTGAGAATATATTCAAATCAATGTGTTTTCTTAAAAGGGATATTCAAATGTCATGTTTGGCCAATTTTGAAAGCCCTAGTTTGCACATCTGGTTTCATTACACATCAAAATAGGAAAATATTTGGTTTTCAGCAATATTTTCTCATGTGACGCAAATGTTCCTTTTACTTTTATTGGTGCTATTACATTTCTTTTTCTGTTTTTATATGCAGTCACATTCAATTTGCTGACCTCTCTCCAAGCTTAAAGCTGTTTGGCCTTTCCCAATGAAAATCTGCAGATGTATCATCCTCTGATCATCTGTTTTTGCTGAACAGAGACCTCTGGTCTATTCTTACTTGGATGTGTGGCTCCTGGTTTGATCTCAATGGCAGACCGGCTCCAGCTGTCTTTCTCCACCTGAGACATCCTTTCACGGGTCATCTGGTAGGAGTCGTCGGTGGCGCACACAGTGATCTTGTCCTGGATGATGCCTTGACCCTCCAACTGCTCACGGCCATTGCTGCAAAACAAAAATACAGAGCCATTAAACCGCAGGGCTTTCTGCTGGCTGTACAGTAAACTCTGTAAAGACATAGGCCTGAAAAGCTGTCTTAGAGCAGCATGCCAACATGGAGGCCATGCAAAATAAAGTGGCTTTGTGGTTGGAGCTGGCTAAGACGGGTCTATGGTTACTGTATGTCATGTCACACGCCAGATATAGTTCTGCAGTCCACTACATGTGAGAACGCCAAATATCATGATTCAAATCAGGCTAGAGCCTGTGGGAAACCACCAGGAGCTTGGCTCCTGCTAGCACACTTGCAAAACAAAGATCAACTTCAGAAAAAAATTGAATACATGAACCGGGGCTGCATTAACGAAACAGTGATTCCAAATTAATTTTGTAATATTTGTCCCATTTTCATTATCACAACACAATATATATGTGACCACTGATTCAGGGCAGGAAGCGCAGGATCTTGCCCTCACACTGTTACGGCTCCAGCAGCTCACTGGAGCCAGAACAAGTTTTAGGTTCAAACCACAGTTAGTCATCTGGCATCAGGAAGACAACAACAGAGCATAACCGGCAGTTTCCAAGCGTATCCACTTCATAAACAAGGCATCACAGGTCTCAGTAATGAGAGGGTAAGGCCAGAAATACACAGGAAATTACAATAACCCTATCCTAAGTACAGCAAGCTAACTGTCTCTTACCATGGCCTCAGAGACGTGGGCACACAGAGAGCTGAAAGACTGAGGACTATGGTGATGACAAAAAAAAAGGTATCGTCTTGGGTCACATATGCCACAACCAGTAGATCCCACCAAACACTTGGAATCTAAAAATTATTGTGATTGGAATCTGAGCCTACCCTACAGTTTTGGGGAAAGATTTTCAGAAGAAATAAATTAAAAAGTACTTGATTTGCATTTTAATGCCAGAACATACAGTAAACGAAAAAACAAGTTTCAGCTGATTCACCATACCTTGAAACATATTGATGGATGCAGTCAAAGCTGGCTTGAGGTTGGTCTTTGCTGTCGCTGGATAAGTAGAAGGTGAAGACACGAAGAGCGGAAGGCGACTCTGGTGTGGGTGTTGGGATCTTGATGTACTACACAGAAATACACAACACAGTCAGATTTGACTAAAAACATACAGGCCAACAAAACGTATTGCAAGATGACTGGCATAGTATCGCATAAACAGACAAAACACACAATTTTTTTAAGGCTTTTGTCTGTTATATTGTTTCAAAAGCCTGGTACCAGTTATTTTAACTTCTCAATGGTTCTCTAAGACATCTTGAGATCATGCAGTTTTGTTATCTTTCAATCTGTCAACTTGTTGTAGGGCAATAAGCAATTATTTACTCTGCAGAATTTCAGAGACAACTGCTGCCAAATGCATCGTAGCCAAGAGCTAGAACATAAGTCAGTAAGGTTAATTTTTTCACAACGACACACAGCAAAGACTAGACTCCGACAAATGTAGTTAAAAAAGGTTAATAAGTAGATAGTTCACCCTCAAATAACGTCTAACGACTTAAGGCTGCACTGTTGAATGGAACAAATAGCGTACCGACAATTAGGCCATTCCTGCTGACAATTTCTAGAGCCATGCCAGTAGTGGGGATAACAATACACATAGGTTGTAAAAAAAAATATTAAATGATACCATTGGACTTTAACTGATTTATCCTCTTGGGAGCACACATTTACTCAACAAAGTTAATGGCTGTTAATGCAGTAGATTATGAGAGCTACATGAGCCGTTTGTCAATTTTATATTCTGGCCTGTTGATGGCACAGGAAGAAAGCTCATAGAGTTTTCGAAAATGAAAGGATTGAAACGATACTTAAAAAAACAGTGCCGGTGTCTAAAATGAAGACCACAAAATGACAGTTGGTCACATTAAAGAATAGCTTTTTCATTGTTGATTTATTTTAAAATGAGGCACTGAAATCTGCATTGTCATTCAATCCGGTAGATAACGGTCGTTTAGGAAACGGCAACATATTGGCATCGGGTTTCGGTACCACACCCTAAGGGAGCATGGATGTGCTCTGTACATGTTAATGACAATCTGACCAGCAGATGTAGAGATTTCTTTCATGCCATTCATGCTATTGTTTGTTCATAAAAGATGAGTACTGTTTGATAAAATGATCCTCAGAGATTGGTAAAAGCGCATTGAATCCAGATGACACAATGGCAAGTCGTAGGTCAGAGTACAGGTCACTGGGGAGACATCTGGGAGATAATAATAACTTGTGAACAAGTAGTGCAAGAGTTTGACTAGAAAGCACTTAGTTTACAATGGATAAGCTGTGGGAAAATCTTCCAATAAAGTGAAGTTCCATATGCCTTTGGTAAACACTGATGGCAATTCACCACTTGCTAATCTTGCTTTCATTGCATTACAACACAGATGTTTAAATGACACACACACACAACTTTAAATAAATCTCCCTGGGTAAACACTGTTTTTAAGCGTTTGATCCACTGAGGCGTCCATCCGATCTCCTGGCACACTCAGTGGAGCGCAGCAGAGCCAAAGCTGCAACCTCCAGGGCAGAGAAATGCACACACAAACACACGCAGAGACTCATAATAACAGATCGAGAAAAATAAAAGATCAGAAAAAAAGAATCTACACTTATTTCACCACTGCAAAAGGTGTGATTGCATGTAAAAGCAGAACTCTGAAATACTTTCATTTAGCTCTATGGGAAATGTTCAGCACTAAATTACAGGAGTTTTAAGGGGCACATGAGTGAGAGGAAAGAAATGGACACAGAGACTCTAGCTAGTCAGGAGCTACAGTTAATATAATAAGTGAGTTAAATTTAACAGTGAAAGGTCCCTGCGCACAGGAGAGCCACACAATTATTCTTCACTGCATCCTACTGCAGGGGTGAGGTCAGCAGTTTCCCAGCAATCCCATTCTTCATGCTGCAGGCAGCTGTGCCATCTTTATTTGGGGTGGGAAACAGATTTAAGAATTAAGTTAGGGTCAACATGGGGGATTTCCTCTAATTTCTCCTGTTGTATCCCTCACCCCCACATGATGCCAACCCACTCATCCAACCATGTCTCCACCTGTATTTTTGCATGTGACACTAAAACCACAAAATAAAACCTACCTCTCTGACAACACACACACACACACACGAAAAAAAGTCCCCAAATAGGTTAGAAGACTGAGGCTTCAGTCTGAACAGAGCACTGTGTTGGTGGACTGTATTCTGGAGTCTGAAATCCTCTCACAGCCTGCGATCAACACAAGGTAAATGCGCTTGTGTGCATTTTTTACACTATATTAATTTTATGAAGTTTATAAAGGTTTTGATGGCAATATTGTTAGCATGTTAACGGCAGGAGCTGCTGCATATATCTTTTTTTCCAGGAGGTCTCATATCAAATTAGAATGCATCTACGTCAAAAGGGGCCTGAAAACATTACTAAAAAAAACAACCTGTGGCTTTACTTTGATCTGAGTAAGTAGATAAATTGAGCCATCTAGGGATAAACTGACCATCTGACTTTTTAAGACCATTGAAAAATTAAAAACGATTATTCAATATTCCATTCATAAAAGTTGCAGGGTAATCCCTTGCTGCACACGTCTATACGTGCAAGCTTTCACCACAGGAATTTACACAAGCTATAAATGGCTGAGCTATGTTAGCACTGAAAGATACAGACCAGCTTGCTTATAGTGTGTCTGACATTTCTTATTCAATGTGTCTAGTTTGGGATTATGTAATATTTGCCAGTGGGTATCTCTTCAATGAAACATGCTTAAAGCCTGTAGGCTAATGCTGGGTGTCTCATTGTTTGTTAGCAACTTAAGATCATAAACATGTTGTCATCACACTGGAGAGCTCCCGAGGGGGATTATTTCTCACCATGAGACAGTTTTGTTAACATTTCACAAGATGATAAAAGTACTTGACTACTAAGCCATACCCATTAACTACATAGTAACAAAGTTTAAAGCCTTATTTCAACAACCAATGTGGGGATACAAATAAAGATGGTGATGTATATACAAATGTCCCAGTGTAAGTCTTTGCTCATCTTTGTCAGTCTAACCCATTCTATAACCTAAAAAGGTTATCTCCCTCCTCTGATTGTGAAATCTTGAATTGGTTGTGAAACAAGAGAAACAGCTGTTAGTCCGAGCTTCATAAACAAAGAGTTTCAGTTTGGTACAAACTGAGGTTTAAGATAATCAAATTCCGACAAGTGCTTAAAAGGTTAGCCAATACATAAATTAGTTGATTCACGATTTTTCATCTTCATCTCATCGGATCAATCCAATAAACAATATGGCGGTCAAATGACAGGGCACACGCACAATGAGACACAGTACCTAACTAGTGCGTAGGTATTTTATGTCAACACAAACATGACTTTTAAGATATTTACATACTTACATATTACAAAAAAAAACTAAAATAATGTCTTATAGCTTAAAACATTTTTTAAAGATCATAGACCTCTTGCTCTTTCTCCACTATGGTTGGTGTTAGACTATTCTCGCATTGCCAGACCTTCTTATACAGTGCTGTGGAGGAAAGTCTGGCTAGTCCACAGAGCATTTTGGGATGGGAGAAAAACGTGCTCTGGTTTATTGGCATATTTTTTTTAAACCAATCACAATCGTTTTTGGCGGTGCTAAGCTCCACTCAGAGCCACTGTATCGCCCCAGCTGTTTGGTGGAACATCTGTATCTTCAAAAGATGTTTTAGTCGTGTGAGAGAAAACTCTGACTGGACAGATTCTAGCTAGCTTACCCCCAAATTCCATCGGATGCATAACGGATGCGGATCGGCTCCGCTGCGTGTCGGTTCCATGCTCCGCCGTCTGTCAACACCCAACGGGTCCGGATCTGTTGCGGAAGTCACGAGGACCCACGAGATCTTGCGACAGTGTTGTTTCCATCCAGAGGAGTAGAAGTGTAGTGCAGGGAAATATGATCCGCCATGGGCACAGTGTATTTTATTTTGAAAATTAACCAGATGTTTTATTTGGCTTCTGAGCCCGACTTCCTGTATCTGATGTGTGCTGAATTGCTGCAGAGCTCTCCGGCTTCCGGAAAAAAAATACACTCTACGTATCTGCTCCGTAAGGCTGCGGATTACCAGAGCTGGGACAGGGTCGGGACGCAGCCGTTCTACAGTCAGTGAAAATACACACATTGACTTTAATGGAAACCTAATGACTTTGCCGCAGTTCCGGAGCACATCCGCAACCGTTAAGCATTGGCTGCCGTTCGGGATCCGTTCTGCATCCGTTCGGCATCCGGTGGAATTTGGGGGTTATTCCATAGCTAGTCCTCATAAATCGACCAGAGTTTAAAATTTCAACACAAAGAAAGCGGAAGGAAACAGACATTGGCGAATAGACATACATTCGGCGGAATTACCTGCATGACCAGAGAAATCCCGGAAGTGGAACATCATGGATATAGACTAGTGCTAGACTAAGCCCCCTAGCAAGCAAGCTAGCAATGTCTTTCATCGCCATTACTTCTTTGCCATTTGCCTGGTGTGTCACTAGCTTTATACTCTTTTTGCAGTTCAGTCTGCAGGAAGTTTAACTATGGCTGAGTATTGTGGTCTCTAGACACATTTCATTTCACAGGAACATTGTATGGCAGGGAGCAAATCTGTAAAGGTTTTTTTTTTTTTTTTTACAGAATCAGCTGGCAAAGCTTGTGAGTTCACACATCTCTATTTGAGGATGGCAGGAAGAACTGCAGATGTAAAGCACTTCTAGGTGAAAATTAAATGTTTTTTAAATAAGTTTGAACTGAAATGTTATGCTTATTAAGTCAAAATCTATTTTTGATACTGAGCCTGTGCCACTCAGTCAGTGAGGAGATCATCCTCCAATCTTCCTTCACAGTAACAACAACGACGAATATTTTATGGACTCTGTTTTCACTGGAACATGCCATCACAAAATTCCAGCTGTTGCAAATACCCAGTGATGCATCGCACCCAGGAACACTGGATGGCATCAATCCAGTTGTGACTGCTCGTATGACCTCCAGGGGCAGATGTCAAGACGCCCGCTGTGCAAACTATAACAATCACTCTGGTTCCCAGCCGCTGGGGCCCCCACTAAAGCCTGGGGCATTCTCCTGAGGGGCACACAAGGCAAGTCAAAATACAGAAGCGCCCTTACAAAGAACTAGGCACTTCAACTGACCATGAATAATGAAATATTTATAGTCTTCCTTTCAAATAAAATATTCAGAGAATCTGTAGGTTGCTTCTGATCTTTGCAATTCTTGAATGAAGCAAAAAGAAAACTGTAACAACAAAAACAAGCCTAAATGAAGTTACCATTACGTACATTACGGTACCGTTACCATGTAAACATTTTTAAACCAGTTTTATATTAAGCCAAACATTGGACCAGACCGGTATACCACTAGGTAGAATGGTGAAAAGTAAGCCCTGGGATTATTTGCTTGGACCGACGATGAGATGTAACCGTTACTGAAAAGGTATGTAAGCCAATCTAACTGATCACACTAACTGACATACATCATCAATTAAAAAGGTCTCCGTTTCTGCCCGTCCAGACTACAATGCAACCCCGCAGTTTTCTAAACAGGGTCGGCAACGTTTCTAAATGTCTCCGTTTTAGGGGCTCGGAAACATCGAAGTAGCGTGGACGTGAGGCGTAAATGTAGGAAAAGAGAGGCATTTTGGGGCTTTATTTTTGACAGGACAGATGAAGACATGAAGGGGGGGAGGGAATGACATGCAGCAAAAGAACCGCAAGGTCGGAGTTGAACCTGGGCCCGCTGTTTCGAGGAGAAAACCTCTAAATATGGTTGCACGCTCTACGGAACTGAACTATCTGGGCGACCCAAGATATGAGTTTTTAAACAAAAACTTAGTGTGGATGAAGCTATAATAATACATTCTTAAATCCAAACCATGGCAACTGGGGCCTCCTAATAGAGATGGTTTGATACCAGTTTTTGCTTCCCGATACAGATTCTGATACCTGAACTTGCGTATCGGCTGATACAGAGCACTGATCCAATACCAGTGTGTTATATAGTTTATTATGTTTTAACAGCTGTATACTGCTATCCCTGTATGGATGTGATATGATTTCTATGTTTGTTGACGGTCTGCCTCAGGTTAAACTCTTTGTGAGACATAAACAAACAAAAACAATGAATGCCACAGAGCTTTCCTTAATCATTCAGTTTGACAGCCAGTTACAACGGAAAAAGAACATAAATAAACTACTTTAACGTAGATTTTCTGTAGGGCTTTAATATGTGGTGTCGGATCAGTGCATAAACCCAAGTACTTCCAGATACCGATATCAGCGCTTAAGGCAGTATCAGAGGCAATACAAATACTGGTATCGGTACATCTCTATCCATTACCTTCAATTATTCACCCCAAGACAAGCCAGTCTTATCTCTGAACCTACCTCTGTCTTTCCTCACATTCTGCACGTAATTCACTTGCTAATTAATGCAGCTCCGACAGTCTTATCCTGGTGATTCAGTCTTTTCAGTATTTCCTCATCTACCTTAATCAACAGAAAATATCAAGCTTTTCCCATTTTCGTTCTGCACCATGATTCTCTCTCAAAGGTTACGGTTTGCGTATGCCGGTGTGTCCATCGGTTTTCTTCGTCTACAAGCTTCACAACTTTTATCTTCAATACAGTTGTTTACTTGCTGAAGTCTGCCAGACTTCTTTCAAGATTTAGAATTCCCATCAACATTTAGAGCAAAAGGAAAACTATCTAAAGGCTTATTCTATATGCAGATGTTGGTGGTGCACATAAATATTCAAGCAAAAATGCATTGATGCAATGAAATTTCACAGTTTCAAATGTGTGTGACCAAGCTTACAGAAGAGGGATGCTAATCAAACACAGTCTTGTGGGGAGGTCTACTCAGCCTCATTTAACTATGAAGGCTGGAATCTCTGTGTGAACGTGCATCTCTGGCTGTTTGTCATTCAAATATCTCGAGAACCGTTCATCCAATCTACCTCCCGCTTGGCGGGTGTTGGCTGAGTCTGCAATAAACATAGCGTGTCAAATGTGGTGCCGTTTGGACACACAACACGTTTATTATTAATAAAATGTGACTAAACCATAGTAGGTGCTGTGTGCAGCAGTGGGGGCGACATGTCAGGACTCTGCAGATTGACTCATGCAGGTCTTCACCTGTTCATCTTCTGCGAGTTTAACTTTGCTGCGGGGGAAGCAGGCGGTCGTAAAAATAAAAAACTGATGGAGTCAACAAATTAGATAAAAACAGGTCATATACCACTCGCGACACAGTCCCTCTTTGAGCTGGGGTTTGTATCAGCAGAACTCTGTTTAAAAAAACAAGGAAATAACAACAAAGATGTAACACAGGAAAAAATGTGGACTCTTGAAGTAGTCCAAAATAACCAGTTGATAGTAAATGATGCGTATAGTCTACGCGTAACTATGTCATGACAGGTGTTTTGATCCGAATCCAAAGAAGCGCACACCTGGCGAATTACTCATAACTGCGTGGTACTGTGGTAGTTCTCACCACAGTAGGGGTCTCCAGGACACACAAAGTGAAAACAATACCAGCGTCGCTGTTGCAGCTGGTAAACACACTGTGTGCAAGCACCACTTTAAAAACAGTATCCACCGAGGCACATACAAACCAAACAAAATCCTACTGCCATAACAAATGGGCTGCAATTTTCGTGCACAATGTTCACTTAAATGTCCTTTTCTGAGCTTCTATATCTCTCTATACTGACTGAACTCTCCATGTCACACACATAAATGAGCACACATTCATTACCTTAGGCCTAGATTATTTTTAATCCCTGATTTTGCTATATTAGTCATGTTGGATAACAGGAACATGTGAATAAATATAAACTCTTCACCCCACCAGCTAATGTAGGAGCAGCAGTTTAAGGTTTGGTGAGCTGTTACCTGCAGCCCTAAATGTCACCTCTGTGTATACACCTGAACTACAGGGATATCTGTGAGTGTGTGTTTACACTTAATTCTGTAACTGTGAAGGCTGCATGTGGGTGTGTGCCAGTGTATTTCAAAAAGTTTCAGTGGTATTCAATGCCACTGTGCGTGTACACAACACAAAGTTATCTGTATTAAGATATAAAACAACAACAACAATTTAAAAAGGTACTGAAATGACAAATAGTAGGCCTATGTTTTCATCTTAATTCTTGGACAAATTAAGGTAATGGTTAAATTTTCTTCCCTTGACAAAAGGAACAGTCACTAGCCTGAACACCAAAGTCATCCTCCAAAAACTGGATTTTTATTTAAGAGGATAGTAACAATCCCCTTCACTCCAAATTCAGTCGCAGCAGCGACCTGTCCCACGAAAGGAAACTATTTCATTCCTCAAGCCCTCGGCCTGTATAACATGCAGCTTAATCAACAGTTCTCTTAGCTGGTCACTGGCACTTTTGCATATTTCTATTTTACTTTTTTTTGTGTCTTTGTTTTCTGATTTTAACGCTATAAAGACTGTTGCTGTGCTTGCATCACTCCCTTACCCCTCCTAAGGGCCAAGTTCCTATGGCCACTTGGCCAGTGTGAATGCAAATGGAAAAACCGGTTTTGGGGGAGTAGAACTGTTTAGAAGTGGACTATTCCTAAAACTACATTCCTGTAACTACCTTTTTGGAAAGCAGCTTAGGAAGTTTCTTTTTTTTTTTTCCTTTTCCTCACTCTGACCTTTGTGACATTTAAATATAAAGCACTAGAAAGCAAACTAAATCTGCAACAATATTTTTGAAAGACTGACAATCGCTTAATTGGTTCATTGTTAACTGGGTTACGGTTACTTCAATTTTGAAAACCGTGTTAAATCGGTTAACATGACAGTTGCCATAATTGGAGTATTGCAAATCTCATTATTGTTTTTGTCGACAGACAGACAGACAGACAGACACACACACACACACACAGACTAGGTGAGAGCAAACCAGAGCGCTCATCTTCCTAGTAATCTTTAGAATACTTACTATACTTAAGTCTGTAGAATCAGTTTTAAAAAATAATAATTTGATTTACATTATTCAAAAGGCAACTGGCCTTGCAAGAAATCCGTGATGATATTTTGTCTTTCATCCAAAAGCCTTCTTCAGTTCGGAGCTGGCTCTTAAGAATTGAAGAAGCCTTTTGGATGAAAGGCAAAACATCTTCAAGAATATGTAGCAAGTTCAGTTGCCTTTGCTTGTTATCACAGAGAACTACCATGACCTGGATGACTGAGAACCTCCACATTTACATTTATTATTCCTCTAAACATATTTTGGTTTATTGTTTTTCCTTCTGATCTTGTCTTTTTTATTTTGTTTTCACTGTTTTGTGGACACACCAGCCTGTTAAGATAACCTATGAACTTATATGGTCTTGAACCACAAGACTATTCACTACATTAACCTGCATCATATTTGAATTTTACACCTGACAAATACCTAGTAATACTGAAAACTTCCCTGCCATTGGCAGTTTACCCAATTAAAGTAAAGACTGTCTGTATATTATTAATGAGCCACAGTTTGCTCGACTGTCATAAATGTCTACACGTGTTGAAGACGCAGGACGGGAGAGGCTCATTTTCCTGTCTTTATCAAAATATAAAGTTGATTGAGAAAAAAACTGTGAGAAGTCTGCTGTCGGTGCACAGGGCTTATGTTTCCTGCTAGCTTTTGGTGTAATGTGGGGTCTGGGTGTAGATCTCATGCAGGCTATTGTTTCCACATCCTCTGCAGCCTGAGTAATGGGCTTCTGAAAACAGGCTGTCTTTTGTTCTGGCCTCCTCGGCTCCAGAGTGGGATGCCTTGGCACCGCTTCCCCTTTCTGGTTGATAGGAGGAGAGGGAGGAGGTGCCGGAGAAGAAGGAAGGAGTGAAACCTGTCGCCACCACCACTGTCTGTTATCAGCAGGAGGCAAGTCACTCCTGGCCTGGTGCTAATGCAAAGTCTGTGCATGTGTGCATGTGTGTATGTGTGTCTGCGTTAATCCAGCGTGAGCAAAGACAGACTCAGTTCCATCTCCTCTCGCCAGGGTGTAATCAGCATTACTGCCACTCAAGGACTGCGGAAGGATAAAGGCCAAAGTCTAGCTATCAGCCAACCATCTCCGCCACTGACTTAGAGACACACAAAGACAGACAGACACGAACACACAAAACGCTCAGACAGCTAGCCAGACACCAGCCTCATCCTCACTAAACACTACTTCTCATCATCTTATCACCAACAAAAGAGACAAATCATTCCCAGGGCCACAAGTTGACACATGCCATTTAAGAAAGGCCCCTTCCACCCTCCACAATGGAGGACAGCAATACAAAACACAATGTGTGTCTGTGTCTCCGGCCGAGTGGAGCAACAAGGGACGGGGTGGGGGGGTGACGGGCAGCAGTGAAGGGCGTGCAAAGAGGGAAAGTAGAGATTTTGCATGTTTTTCGTATATATTTATGATCCAACAGACAATAAGTCAGTGCTTGGAGCTACGCAGTGTCTTCTCTCTAGCTGAGTTCCACATGCTGGCACTGGGTGATTAATGTGGCTGCCTTGAGTGTAGTCAAGCCCTAGCCTGTAATCGCCTTCCATTCCTTTTCATTTGCAATTTCACAGAGGGATAGAGCTGCTGCCAGAGCTGCAAGCTCCAGTATTTTGGGGTAGAGGAAGTTGAGCATGAAGGAGGAGGGAGGATAGGAAGGGTGCTGTGCCACAAGCATCCCCTGAGGTTTCCCCCTCCAATGCCAAGAACGATACATCTCTGGCAGGTGCCTGAGGGCCAAACTCTCCACTTCAACAAATTGTTGGTGCGACAAAAGTCCCTTCCTTCTCTCAAGCTAGGATTTGGTATTGATATCAGGACTAAAAAAAGTCCCAATAGCAATATTTAATTACTAAGCTGTATGCCTCACTTTGTTGAAGTGACTGGGCTCATTTGTTCATGTATAGGATAGTGTCTCCTCCAAAGCATGCTGAAGGAGGATCTGGCTACTCCACATAGCATTCGAGGATGGGGGTTAAATGTGCTCTGGTGTAATGGCATTTCTTTAAACCAATCCGAATCGTCATGGGCGGTGCTAAACTCCGCACAGAGCCTCTGCAAAATAGTTGCGAGAGAAAACTAGCTAGCTGTCTCAATTTACCATGCAGAGATCTGAGGAGCAG
>NC_045733.1:23790871-23812043 GCF_008692095.1 Etheostoma spectabile | reverse complement strand
AACAATAGTCCTCATAAATCCACCAACTTTAAAATTCTAACACAAAGAAAGCAGAAGGAAACGGAAAACACATGCATCTGGCGGAATTTCCTGCAGCACCGGAGCAGTCCCAGAAGTGGAACACGAAGGATATAGACTATGTGTAAGGCAAAATCAGGCTTGATCCTTGCTTTTTGAACTTTGTTAAACAAAATGTAACAACTAAATGCATGGATATAAATTAATATAAGTCATGAACCAGCAACTTGTTAAAAGAGCTTTGAGATGATGCAACAAATTGATCATAACTTAAACATTAATTAAATTCCAGTATATAGTATATAAACATAGAATTGAATAGATGGGCCCCATTGTTACCGATACCCGATCCAGCTATTTGCGTCAGTACGGGCCCGATATCCCATATCAGTATTGGATCATCCCTACAGCAGAGTGCTTTGTTTCCACACATGCCGGGCCATGACACACGTGTGTGTGTGTGTGTGTGTCCTTTTATGCCTCATTTGCTCACGGTATGGATTTTTATGTGAGGGAATTAGACGGGACACGTTCATCAAGGACTTACAATCTCCAAGCTGCTTAATCGGACAGAGAGCACATTTTTCTAAAGCTGCTGATTTTCAGAGGGCCGCTTTTATGTTGGTCTTCGTCATGCACACACGCTAAATATATATATATATATATATATCTAATCCGGTCAGTGCACAAGAGATTTTTAGAAAAAGTAGCTAACTATAACCCCCAGTGTTTAAAACATCATAAACCCTCAACAATGTCCCCTTTTGTGGGTACACACGCCGATTATAACAAGTGACATACACAACATATGTAGTATACTGAAGAGATGGCTGAAATGCAGTGAAAGCTCTTTTGCAATGTGAAATTATGCTTACGTTCTAAATTGCCATACATTTTATCAACATGTTAAGTACTTTCTTAATGTGATGTTTTTGGATGATTGATGTGTTACTTAAGGCTGCATTTTACAGTATTTAAATATTGTAAATAATTGGCCAGTTCCTACACTGATAATTCAGCTTCTACTGCAATGAAAGTAACATAAGTGTTTCCTATGTTAACCCCCCCTCAGATTTCAGATTGAAGTCTAGACTTCAAACTTTGTTATGTTTGTTTACTAAATGTTTATGATGGAAGATGTTTGCAGTGATCTTCATTTTAGTCTCCACTCCATTAAATCCACAGCAGGGACGTTTCTGTCATGGTGGGCACGAACAAACCCTGAGGGTAGGCCACAACACATCTGGGCTGACTGTACTGGATTCGTTTTGGGTGATCCAAAGAGTCCAACACAGCCTGCATTCCCCTGCTCATTGTTATTCAAATCAGAGGAGACAACACACAATCAGAGGGGGGACTCTGGGGATCTCAGCATAGACAGCGTAAACACACACACAGACAAAAAGAAAACTACACTCAACACACAGATACTCATAGAAAAGCAAGTGCCAAAATGCCCCCATTCACACAGACAAATCAAACAAACAAACCACACACAAGAGGGTCCTCAGGGGACACACTCTGGTCCTGGGCTAAAGACTACTGCACAATGGGCAGAAGGGCCAGAACAGGAAAAAGGACCTGAATAAATCATGCATTTAGGCCACACAGGGCACAGCATAAACACACACATAAAAAACAGCCACAACGTCACAGCAAACAAATGCAAGCCTTTGACGCATAAAAATGCATGCGTACATGCGCAGTATGCTTGTCACTTACACACAGACACACCACTTGCAGTGCTCTCTCTCTACACACACAGAGAGAGAGAGAGAGAGAGAGAGAGAGAGAGAGAGAGAGAGAGAGAGAGAGTGGGACTCCAAGCTGGGAATGGGAGAGGAAAATTAGCAGGGCAGAGTTCATTACATCTGCCTTGCTATTACTGCAGCAAAAGTGTGCCAGTGCTACACACTCACACACACAAAAAAAACACACATATTCATGAATGTCTGAGTCAGACAGACAGGGAAAGCTACTGCAAACTGAAGTCCTGATGCCTCACACTGTAATCAAGAACATTATGGCTCCTGTAATTACCTCTAAACATTCATTTGGTTAATAACTTCAGCTCTCAGTGCCACATCCAGGGAGTGGTGTGAAAATCCCTGCAATCCCTCTGCCATCACGGCAGTGGTGCAAAAAAGGGACTGTCATGGTATAAAACCTTGAATACAGGCTCAGTCATTGATTGCGGTCTTCAAACATGTTTACATACAGTATTTAATACAGCACGATACTACATTTGATTTCAGAAAAACTACCATATAATCATTGTAATTGGTTTAATGTCCTTTCTTTTATTCTAACAGGTGACATTCCACCCTTGAATGGGGTGCGGGACAAAGCCAGTGAACTACCTATCTTAAGTGAACTAGATTAAAGCGTGTCTATTAAAAAACACTTTATTTTACAAGTACATTAGTTTCTCAGATAAAATTGGGAATGAATCCCATCTTAAGGAAAGTTTTTTGGCCGGCTACTTCTCAGCACATACTCTGTCCCACAGCTTAGTGTGTGAGCCGTGAAGCTGTGGATTTGATTTGCAGCTTTTCTTCTAATTTAATGCCACGCATATTTCTGCCAAGGCCTTTGCAGTTGGGATCGACAGAGCAGCTGAGCAGCTGACCTCTCACACTTGACCCGGTCCAGAGAACTGCCTCTCGGGCAGACAGTCCTGAGGTAACAGGACTGTTTGCGCAGCAGCCAGTTTAGGGACTTTATCAAAACTAACTGAGTAAATTAAAAGCCCCCACCTGATAGTAATAAAAAAAAAGGATGGACAGGAAGTAAAATGAATAAAGATTAAATAATAAACCTAACTGTGCAACACTCTTTCAGGTAAAACTTTTTAAAATGTACCTCACTGCCTCAAATTAAGTAGGAGTAACACACTCCAACATCATGCACACACTACTACAGGTTTCAACCCCCCCCAAACAAAACCACTCTGCTCATCTTGTCGTGACATGATAGGGGGTGGCGGCTCTTTCCAGCCCATGCAAACAGAATTGACTGAAAAGCAAAGTATTCCCCAAGGACACAGCTGCTCCCGACTTTAGTCAAAACACACATAGTTCAGAATTCAAATTATGATTCCGTTTCAAGCGCACAAGAGTTATAACTGATGTCCGAGTGTCTAAGTGTGTTACATATCAAAGACACACTTAGACATACGTTATATAAGTCTATTTCCCCAAATGAGAACAAGGCACAGAAAGTTAATCTCTGTAACTGAAGGCTCCTCATTTGAATTATGATAACTCCCCTCCCTACTGCAGACTGAGCACACTTCTCCCTCCCTCTAGTCCTTTTCCCAGAGCAGCTCACTGACCTAACAAAGCCTCTCCACAGTCACCAGCCTGAACCAGTAACCTGCATGTCTCCTATCTGCTGGAGACGTCCAGCTATACGCTCCCATCTGAGCACCCCCGCCGCTGCTGTATGGCGGGTGGTGCGAGTCAACAGCAATTTTTGATAAACAAAAGCTTATTTGGAGGTTGAAGAATTTAACATTGATTTGGTATGTGTTGTTGTTTTAAAATAATGTCACAGTGATAGCTATGTTGCCTTTGTAACAAAACCATCCGTTTAAACTGATTTGAATCTTGGTGTCAGCAGATGAATAACACTTAAAAAGTGATCTTTTTTATTGCTAGATTGGATTTAACAAGATAGGCTACTGTGCACAATGAGCTACACTTTAATAACAAATTAATAAACTTACCCCTTGGTTTCCTTTGAAACAAATTGATGGTTCACTTGGTAAAGATCCCTGTGGTGAGAGAAAGAGAGAATTAATGTGACAAAGTTTCACACTATTCAGAGAGCTCTATAATCCAAAGTAGTCCAGTAAACAAAAGTATGCTCTAATGTGTTTACGTGTTGCCTAAATTAATAAAAGTTACACAATCAACAATTTCTGTGTACTGTTAATGGTCTCCACTGGAGCTAATTAAGAGCCTAGGCTAGTTGTCAATCAGATAACTTGGCAGACTGCGGGCTTTCCGCTTTAAATTTGAAGCACAATGAAGGTTTCCCAGCAAACAGCTGACCGACTCCTCTTTCCCGACAATCACAGGCTTCAGTACTATGTGCTCAGAGGCGACTGGAAACTAGTTTGAGCGACTCTCATTTATTAATTTAGACTAGGTCTATACTACAAAAGACGCTATTTAAAAAAAATAGAATGAGCTCAAAAAAGTAACTTACCAAAATGCAACAGTGAAAAGCTCAGTCGACAACTTTAACAACTGAATTCATCTCCAAACATACGCATGCACGCACACACACTGCGAGAAAAAGGTACCTTGAGGTTTTGGTAAGCCTCCAGCGCCCTGAGAGCCGTGTCCGTGAGCTTGACATGGTACAGCGTCCTGTTCGGGCTGTTTTTGTTATTTTTTTCACAGGAGAGCCCGTACTGGTGCTCCTGCCTGAGCGAAGCCATCGCTGGCTTTTCTCTCTGCCCTGCAATTAAAGCTGCTTTCCTCTCTCTGCTCAACTCTCTTTCTGCTACGTCACGATGTGGGCGGAGCCACGGCGACAACAGCATCAGTCAATGCACCGTGAACACCAGAGACTGTACACTGTATTCCTACATGAGGTGAAGGCCTACTCTTATTAGCGTATTAATCTATAACGTCTAGGAAATTGGTTCGTACTTTAAAATAGATATACATAACAATATAGGCCTACATATATGGCTTGTAATGTGTGCAATACTCAACTGCTACTATTATTATTATTATTATTATTATTACTTTTCACCATTGCAACACCTTAATTATGTTATTTATGTAAACACTGTATCATAATATACCTTTAACTATGTAAATATCTACACTCCTTATATTTCTTTATTTCTTTATTTATATTTCTTATATTTCTAATATCTGAGCAACTGTAACACAGAGTTTCCCTTTGGGGATCAATAAAGTATTTCTGATTCTGATTCTGATATATAGAGAGTATATATATGTATATATATATGAATATACTGTACATATGTGTAAATACAGTATATATATATATACATATATAAAGTGATCTTTATGTACGTTTCTTGGTTTGTCCTAAGATAGTTCAATGACATTTTATTTCCAGGATAGGTCCGGTGCCACAGGAAATTCTGCAGGATGTCCCTCATTTCAGCTAAATGTCCGTCACCTTCCGCTTTCTTTGTGTTGACATTTTAAACTCTGGTCGATTTATGAGGACTGCTCCTCAGATCTTTGCAGAGTGAAGCCAGACGGCTAGCTATATATCTGTCCAATCTGCGTTTTCTGTTGCATAACTAAAACAACCTTTGAACTTACACATGTTCCACTAAAACAGGTTCTTTCCTGAGGCGATTTTGCAGAAGCACCGTTGCGCCGTCCGGGAAAGAAATGGCAAAAAACTTTTTCTCCCATCCTGGAATGCTGTGTGGACTAGCCAGACCCTCTTCCACAACGCTGTGGAAGGGCTGGCCATTCAAGACTAGTCCTAATATAAATCATGTGTAGGATTATTTTATAGGAATTATGTCTGATTTATTTCATGTTAAAGCTGCACCATTTTTTTTTTAATTTACAACAATTGATCAAATGACTGGTCTATGTGAAAGGGCTAATAACAGAGGCAATTCTGCAGTTCTTCTGAGCTCTATGTAGCATTTTAGCATCATTCAACATTTGTTTTGGTTTTTATTTATCTCACCCATCTCAGCAGGCAGATGTTTCTTATAAAAAAAGCACTTAAAGCCCACACTTTACCTGTATGCTATACCTGCCTAGCACCCACTGGCAGGCAGACGAAGTTAAACAGCTAGATGGCTAGATGAACATAAGGACCCATTAAGCTGCCAAACAGCCAGCAGGTCTTTTTCTTAACGGAGACCAAAACAAAGCTAAAGGGAGGATAAATATTGACACTACAAGTGTGCAGCGACCTGTGATGACTGGGCACTCCTATTTCAAACTAATTACATGATAAATATGGTTAAATCGACCCGTGTCCGACCCACCTCCTGAACTGGGTTGCAAAGCCGAGTCTGTCAACGCAAGTTAACCATTTCAAACACAAAGTCAACCCTGGTTCAACCCTCGGTGTAAAATAGGTTTTAGAAGTCTCATTGAGTTATAACAGTGTTCACCAAATGTAAAAGGTCAAAGTTCATTTTACATTCAGAATGCAACTTGTTAATTAATGTCCTAGCACCCTATCACCAGGCACTAATAGTCCAGAAGCAATGAATTAATTGTCTATTTAATTGCACTGATTTTACTGTGGGCTTATGCTAGCAGCCATGTTCAATATTTAGCTTAATAATTGAATTGAATTTGAATAATATAAATGTTTAAGTAGAAATGATTGCTGCTAATAGCTATTGTTTTTAGATTTTTAAACAAATTTAAAATTGTGTGGTGAACCCTGTGAGGAGCTAAAAAAATAGAATAGGAAAAGAAAAACCAAACAAAAATCACAATGTGATTGAGGCCCAACTGTAAACCTTCAATCCACATCCTTGAATCCACTGCTGGGTAGATTGGTTATCTGATAACAAAATCCACGTGTTGAATTGATGTGTCTCACAGCCCAGCAAACATGGCCAAGCTGAATAATGGCAAATCTAAGTAACTTAAGTGTTTGCACAACTGTGAGAAAGCACACAAGTGATGGTGGAGGTTGGCAAAACAGATGAGTCTGACATGTAAGCCTATTTAGCTAAATTGCTAAGCTACTCGAATGAAAGTACATAACAGGAGGGGGCGGGGTTACTGGAGGTCAACAGAGAACAGTTGGTTCTGAATCTTGACATCATGCACTTTCCTGGATCTGAGATTTGGAAAAGAAAAATGTGTCTTCTGACCACCATATAATTCTCTACAATCTAATAAACCTTGCGTTATAATAAAAAATATACAGTATATACGAAAATGAAGCTCCAGAAGTGACTGTGTACTGTGCAGTGTAGTACTTAAAACAGCAGTCCTTCCCCCACCGATGCATGAAAGGTTTGAAGTCCCTCCTCCAACATTCAAGCAGTGCAAGATTAACCCATGTCAGCCTCTCCCACTTCTTTACCTGTCTCATCTGTCTCATCCACTCATTGTCTGCGGCTTTGCCATCTGCTGCATGGGAAACCGCTAATGCACACCGATCCCCTGGGAGTGAGGTTCCGCACCTGAGGTCAGTGACTCCTAGGACACCTGCAACTAGAGGCAGCTTGTTCACATTGTACTATTGTCCCTCATGTGTCCTCTTCTTTAGGACAGAACAGTGTGTGTTAAAAAAAAATGTAATTGGTTCATAACATCTGGTTGAAATATACAGATTACATTAAACCCTCATGAGGAAAATGTAATTGTCTATGGAACATGATATGTAGGCTACATACATAACACGGCTCTGTTGTGAGTGGGAGAAGAACAGGACATTTTGTCTGCATTAGACTATGTACGTAAATGGTAAAACCCCTTTGTGAAGAGTATGACAGTGTATTGTTAGTTTTATGGCCTGCAGAGCAATCCTAAATGCAATTTGTGTGCTATCTTAATCAGTATTTAGTTTTAAGGCTACTATGGGTGTCATTGGAAACTGAAAACCTAAACCTTTAGTGCAGGGGTCTTCAACGTTTTCCAGGCCAAGGACCCCCAAACTGATGGCGAGATGGAGCGGGGACACCCTAATTATATATATTGTATAAAATTGTGTTAAATCAGACTGGTCCTATAGTGCCATGTGTGCATTGATGACTGAAAGACATCTTCTGCCTCCATTTATCTGTTTACTACAGTGTGTTGAATTCATGTTACTGTGTATTTAAAGACATTTCAATTAGTGGAAAAAATTGCAGGGGGGGGGGGAATATAAAAAAAAGTCTAATCAACCAAAACTTTCGCGACCCCCATGCAGTACCTCGCGGACCCCCTGTTGAAGACCCCTGCTTTATTGTACCTAATGAACACAAATGGCATGAAGTAAGCTGTAGTTTGTTGCAGCTGTAAAGCCATTATGTGTAGAATGTGATTATAGATTCTGTCAAATTATTAGTTTTGGTTAGTGGTAAAAATCCGGGCAATAACAGTGAAAACTTTAATCTCAGTGTCTCCATGTTCAAACTTAAGCAAAAATGACACAAAATAAGGTCAAGTCTTTGAGGTTTTGCATGCAATTATACAATTTAAATGATAAAGTTAAAAGGCATTGGCGTTGTCAACCAGATAGGTGTGACTTGACCTGATCAGCATTTCTCATACTACTTTGTGGAGAGTGCACGGTAAATGTGCTGTTCCCATCACTCTCCACCAGGGTATTAATTAAAAACATGACAGGTTTCAGCTTTAAAGTCTGTTTGTCTTTTGATTTACCACGTTTGTTTGTTTCATTAAGAGAAAATAAGATTTTTACACACACTTACACACACAAATGCACACACACACACACACACACACATGCACACAAAATTACACACACTTATTGCATTCAGTGATACACATACAAAGCATTGTACATTTCACTGTGAAAACAAGTTACAGTTTTCCCAAAGACGCTGCTAATGACTCATAGGCTGAAGCTTAGAGAGAGTGTGTAGTTTGCACATTCATAGCAGTGTGCGTGTGTACATACACACACACACACACACACACACACACACACACACACACACACGTACACACACACACACATTGTTATTTCAGCTGGCAGAATGAGAAAGTGCTTATGAATTTGGCAAAGGTATCAGGTTAGTCCCACCAACGCCTATTGTGTGACACCAACGCTAACGCTTGGCCTAGTGTCGAACTTTCAAGGGCCACATTTTTTTAAATCTTCTTTTGAAGCTGCATCATTAGTATTTATTCATTTATTTATCTGACATAAAGAGGCAACAAAAAGTGAGCATGTTCTTTCATAATATCAGACTGCTGTTTAGACACTTTGGCTTGTTGTTGTTTGTTAAAAAGGGCGTACTGTGAGAACTCAATGCTGGCTGAGCTGTAACAGAGATCAGTTACAGGTAATTGATGTCTCCCAGCAGCACATGTGATGTTTGCAATGAGCACGATCTCTGAATTATAGATTATATCACTGTGTATCCATAGTGATACTTCAAAAGATTTGCGTACACAACACGTTTCGTTCAGCATTTTATAAAGATATTTCAGTTTGTTTTGTTGTATTTCTACAGTGTACATCATATATTAAAGTAGTTTTTCACATTTCCATGAATTGATCAGTAGCTACGAGTCATGAGACTAGCTTACACTGCATGCACAGGACTAGCATGCACAGGAATGTGCCTTCACAGGAAAACCCAAAAGGAAATGTTGGTTTTAAGATTTAAAACCAGAAAAACTATACATCAATGCCAACTGGCCAACATGCAAATTTGTATGAGAAAGTCCAGGAGCAAAAATCAGTGAAGAATCCTAACATTGTTGCAAAGCTACACTCAAGGCATCTGTGTTTCAGAGGTGGAGGAATTTCAAAGCTGTGTGTTACTTGCGAGGCATGTTGGCAGTAGACTAGCCCAAAGACCTCTCCATGTCTCACTGAAAGTTGTTCAGGTTTTTTTTTCCCTGTGCGATCTGTAAAGCTCACAGAACAAACACAGGGGAAAAATGAAGTCAATCAATATTCCTTGCATTACATTCTGGAAAATATTTTTTTTTAATATTCACTTTAATATTCACTTTCTTAGTTTGAGTTCTATATGAGAAAACTGATACACGTGGTAAACATAAAGCTGGAGTAAACAGCCGGTTAGCTTAGCTTAGCATAAAGACTGGGAACAGGGAAATAGCTAGCCTGGCTCTAAAAAGAACAAGAACCAAAGTGTGAAAACAACTATTTTCCCATTTGCAGTCTCCATGCTAAGCTAAGCTAACTAGCGGTTTGCTCCAGCATTATATTTACTGTAGCTTAGGCTACCAAAAGTGGTATCAATCCTCTCAGCTAACTCTGGGATAGGAAAGACAATGAGCCTAATTCCCAAAATGTCAAAATACTCCTTTAAGTAATGTGATGGGAGCTTATCTTTTGCTCTGTTAAGCATAACATAAATTCATATCATTTTTCTTCTACTTGGGTTGAAGGACAAAGGCTGCAGGTTTACTTGGCAAAGTCTATGGATTATGTTCACAGCTGAGATATGCACATTTGTTTTCACTGTCTTCAAAGTGAAGGTGGGTGCGAACTTTCCCACCACGAAACACAATCAGACTTTAAATTCGGCTTTTCATTCCCTCTGAATGTGTGTGTGTGTGTGTGTGTTTGTGTGTGTGTTCCTCTGTGTCTGTGCTATCACTCGCACACATGCATACACTCGTTGCTAAGCAGACCCAGGTGTTTGGTGTTTTTATTGAGATCACAGGACTTTTACAGCCACCACTTTTACTGTGACTGTACAGGTGTGATTGATCATTTCACGCATGAAAAGAGACAGCAGTCAAACAAAAGCTGCTCTGTGTCGGAAAACATCGTCACAACATCAGCGTTCTGCAGAGCTTTTGTTCCTCCACGTATTAATTGTTCGGGTTTGAACAATGGTCATGAAACAGATATATCAAGATTCTCAATGTCTACCCATTCATATCCTCTGTTTCTGTTTGTTTCCTTGTGTTGAAACAAAATTGAACAATTTCAATTTTAGATTACAAGATTAAAATATTCTGGTATAGCATAACCAGCTCTCCGCCACACAATAGACAACAATGAATGGTGCCTGCCACTGTATCATGATTGGGTAATTGTGAGCAGGAGACGATTTCCCATAACCACAGTGGCACAGTGACAGAGTGAGCCAATAAAAGTCAGACATCAGACTACTGAAGCATTTATATAATGGAAGGGACCAGGAAGGGGCTGTGTCTTTGAAACCATGTTTTGACAGAGCAGGGTAATGTACCAGACTTTTACACTCTGATATATCTAATGCTTTTAAAATCCAAATACGATGTAGGCTATAACATTCTGCAATATCATTTTTGGGATTTTATTGTCTCAAATAAATGATGAACTGGTTCAATCTTGGATTGCTGCTGATCAGTCACATCCAGCAAGTGTTATTAGGAAGCTTCCCTCGGGAAGAAGCTACAGTGCAATGAGGACAAGGACCTCACGCCACCTCAATAGCTTTTTCCCAAGAGCCATTTCCCTCCTGAATAGCTGATCCACTGTCCCTCTCCGTCTCCCCCCTCACTATTTTATCTTTGGGCTATTTTATATATTTCATTGTTTTAAGGATGCTTTATGCAGCTATACGCATATACTGTTTGTTTGTTGAGCTTCTGTGTTACTGATTGCCATGTCAAATTCCTGTGTGACTGCTGACGCAATGAAGTGATTCTGATTCTGATTCTGATCAGGAAAGGACCGAGTCACAATTGAGTCTACTTTGCACATGCCTCGGGAGATTTAGCAGCTCTGTGAGGCTTTACCCTAAATGCTAACGTTAGCATGCTAAGAATGACAACGCGTACATGCATTTGATTGGTTGGGGATGTATTCCATGGTCCCCATCTTAGTATAGCGTGTAAGCACGCCGTCAATACGTACAACTTCTGAGCAAAGCCTTCTGACTGACTCACACGTCTGTGTTTTTAAGAACAAGAAAAAAAACATCAGTTTGTTCTTTGTATGTGTGTGTGTGTGTGTATATATATGTGTCCGTCACATGATTCCATTCCCTTTGAAGCTTGATTAAAGTCATCGCCTTGTCAAGAGCTGGATTATATATTACGTCCAGGTAATCACACTTGAAAGTCAAAGCACTAGAATCACACAAAAGAGTTGCACAGTGTCTTGTCCCGCAGTTTAATACAACTCATTTTGTAAATGTTGTTCAGGTGGAGGATTGGAGCTGTCTCCAACCCCGAGCTTTGTGGAGTGGGGGTTGGGGAGAAGGCTCCAGTCATTCAGCCCACTTTAGTTTTCACAAAGCTCTGCAGGTGCCTTTATATTGCCACAGATGCACAACACACTGTAAAAGAGTGAGAGAGAGGAAGAGTAACAAAGAACTGATTGAATGTGTAAAATAACAACTACAGAGAATGAAAAGGGACATTTTAGCCTCTTCTTTATGTCATTTTGGTTGTGGATTATTACCCCTGAATTTTGAAAAATGTACGAAAAAAGTTCTGAAAGTCCTAGTCCTGCTGCTGCTAATGCACTAGCTAATTTCCCACAAAGCACAAAGGACATCATGCAGCACAACTTCATTATGACGGCAGGTGACTGTCTGCTAAAGGGGTTTGATGGATTTGTAAGCCTGGATGGAGCACACGTAATCCTGCCCAGGGACAACTTTTTCTTCCAGTCAGTCTGGGACACAAATGAACAAAAGCAGATAAGGTCAACTTGCTTTGCATCTGAGTTACAATTTCAAATTGGCATCAGTTCAGGATTTCCAGCTTAAAGAGACATGTCTCTATTGTAATAGATTCATATTTCATACATGAGGTGGACACAAACATGACTCAAAATAAATGTTGATTTTGAGTTTACCATATCAACTCAAAGGTGATAATATGTCAGTGTTATGTTTCCAGTTTGAATATTATAGTTCACAATCAACATCACTTTTATAGCTGAAGAGCCCTGGGAGCAGGAGCATGACAAAAGGAGAAAGCTACATCTCATAATATTTGTCTCCACGTGTCCTCTCAGGGAAAAAGCACTGTGTATATTTGTTACTCCTCGGACCAACTATAATGGGCTTCACTGTACAGAACCAGTCTGCTGCACTCATTTCCCTCTGCTGTGGTCTCAGGAGTCCTCTCTCAGGATGGGTACGGGTTCCCTTGTGTCCTGCCACTCAGCTAACTGAGTCCTGGTAAAAGCAGGTTACCATGGAGAAGACTCCCACATATGGGATGCTACTTTTAGTCTCGCTCTTTTGGGAACACTGTTAAGTTCATGCTGTACATTTTTATTTATATTTTGCGCAGAGATCAACATTAGAAACTTTCCTTTTATTGTTTGAATGATTTTATTTACATTGATCACATGTTGTAATACATACAGAGAAAGGGATTAAAGAAAAAGCGTCCATATTATGCTCATTTTCAAGTTCATAATTTTATTTTGAGTTTGTACCAGAATAGGTTTATATGGATTCATTTTCAAAAAACACCATACGTTTTTTGTACTGCACAATGCTGCAGCTCCTCTTTTCACCTTGTGTTTTTGGATCTTTATTTTAGCTACAAAGTGAGACATCTCACTTCTATACTCTCTTTGTTGGGAGTTGCACATGCACGTAAGATCACATCAGCTAGATAACTTTTTTACAACTTTGGTCAGTACAAGGCAGAATTAGCTGGGAGACTTCTTGTAAACAAGGGTGCACTTGTGGAATACCTGTAGAACAGGGACATGTAAGTAGTAGATTATGGTGAACTAGTGTGTGTTGTAGCAGTGTTTTGTCACTGAGAACGGGCTAGCATGCTAGCTCGTTTTCAATGGCAATGCATGCCATTTCATCCAAGACTCATTGTGGTGAAACAGGAAAAGTCAGGGGAACATCCCAATCAGAAAACGTTTTTCATCTGGGGACCATGAATGTCTGTACAAGATTCACTGATAATTTATCCAACAATTGTTAAGATATTTCAGTTGAACCAAAGTAGTGGACTGACCAAGCAACAGTTTCATCCAAAGAAGATCCATAAGAATTCCAGTCAATAAGTATTTGTCCCACAAATTCTTTGTTTAATTTGAGTTGCCCAGTACAGTCACTGCCACACCTCACAGGTTCCACTTCTTTTGTAGCAACACGTGTGCATTGAACAACCCGTTTTGTCATGTCTGTTTATATTCGGTCACATCACATTCTTCTAGTATGTGTTGCAACAGTGTGTCAGCCATAAACATGTATTGTGAGGGACACACTGATGAGCTCAGTGGAATCAGTAGCATGTCATGCATGCACAGTATTTTCAGCGAGTTGTCACTGCTCGTCCTCTAGATTTCACAGTTATGTAAAAATTCACTAGACCTTTACATGCAGAGTGGGGAACCGTCAGTCAGATTGTCTGTAGCTGGAACCAACTAATATGAGTCAGCCAGGAGACAGTGGTGAGCTATTGCAACATCAGAAGGACAAATAGTCAGAGAGGACAAAAGACACATCGTAAAGCTATAGTGCATAGTTTCCATTGCCCCATGAGGAATTCTAAGTAATAACAACAACAGTGTCTCTCCACGCAGTTGCTAGTAGTGTTTAACTGTCGAATCAAGGAAGACAAAGAAGATTTAAAAAAAGCATGTCAGAAGAGGTAATTATCATGTAATTTGTATATCCTCTTTGTCTCCAAAACGGAACGCTACTGTTGTTCTTTCTGCTTGTGAATGTTGCTGGACTCCACCATTTTGTAAACATACACTGAGAAATACAGAGAGAGTTTTGTAGAACTGATAGGTATAATTAGCTTCATATTTTCTTTGTAGCAACTGATTTGGCAATGACTTGCCTGTAACAGATGTCCATTACTATAGAATAGTTGCACATTATAGCTTTAAGGAAAATAAATAAAATAAAGTGAATGTGTTTGTTTTAATAAAATATTTTGACATTTAAGGATGTTTGTGTGTGTCTACATTTGTGTTCACTGTAGCAATTATTCCATTTCCCAAATCAATTTGATGTTGGACTAGGCAACCTTGTAAGAGGCACTTGGTATGATCCAGCACACCACTGTTATCTAGTCTTCCCTATATTCTGTACCTCATGCATTAGCAGAGAAATGGCTGTTTCCTTGGCAACCAATCGAAAACACATCATCTGGACAATGTTGTGATTTCATTATATTATTGCAATGAGGCCAGTCTTGACATAAGCCCATTTTGACAAAGTGGGCAATGGAAATCTATAAAACAGCATTATGGATTTGTCTGTAGGCTTTGTTCTTTTTAATCAAATGCTTTAAATGTTGCACAGAATCAAAGTAGCAATGTTGAGGACTTCTAAAAACATCCTTTTGCATTTACAGTTGATTTAGCCCACTCCTTCATCTGCTGCTGTTAAAGGCAGGTTATCAGATTTAAACCAAGACGCAAAAACAAGACAATGTCTGCTGTAAATGTAGAAAAATGAAGCCATCATTTTCTCCTCGGATGACTGCTTTTGTTCCGCGGCATGTGAAAGAACATTAAATTAAGTTGTATCAGAGGACAGGCTGTTAGGTTTAGCTGCACACTGCAACGTGGCTGTGTAAAAATCTGACGTTTACATGAGGATAGACGATTTTGAATCAGATCAGATCAAATTCAATTGGTTATACTTTGCCTGCTAATCTCACAATGTTCACTTGGTGTCATAGCTCCGATCACAGGCATTGTGTTTGTGGCAGCTCTGATTCACACAGTGGAATAAACGAGTAACACTCGTAGTGACATCCCAACATCTGAATCTTCAGTTATAATATTGATGATTCTTGTGTTGCAACTTGGCCAAACACTATCAAGCTGACAGATCAGTGTAATGCACATTTGGGCTCAATTCATGTGTGAGACTCTTTGGCATTTTGCTGCAACCTTTTTTCACATATTTCCTTTGTTCTTATGCACCTGATTTTTTTTTTTCCTCTTCTTACAGCAAGTTACATCCATAGTCCTTTCAGTGAAACTCAACCCAGTCTAATCTCCACCTATGCTGGCTTGTGCTCAGTGTTTCCACAGCACAGGGTCAGTGCAACATCCGCACTCCAGGAGAAATGACCTTGACACATTTTTATTTTGTCCCCAAATAAGTTTTGATCCACTTCCCCTCAGGCAAGGTCGCTAGACATCAGATAAAAGCGAAACAATGGGTCTACTGAAATGGCCTCTAAATAAGGTGAAAGGGAGTAAAAGTACCACGGAAGAATAGGAGAAGGTCATTATGTCTGGCTCAAAACAGCAAAACCTCCTCCACCTCCCTTTTTAATCAGTGCAAGAAACAGGTGGACACTAAAACGTCCTTGTGTTTCTGACTCACCAGACTTTTATTGGTCAAATAAATATTTTAATGTGGTGTTTCAGTTAGCGGTTTTCAGCCATATAGAGAAGAATAAAAAGGACTGTATCTTGAGTTATTTAAAAGCCTAAAAAAGTAAATCCCAAAATCAAACTGCTGATCAAACATTATTCTATGTAATCAATAACTCCTTCCCTTCAGGCTGTGGACCTATACATCAGCTTATGGCTATCTTGTCAAGAATTTCCCTCATTTTGTCAGAGAAGCCAACATGCAAGCAAACGTCCCTATCTCTCCCAACAAGGAAACCCATTAACTGTGCTTTTCCACATTGTAAACATTGTTTATTATTGAAAGCTTTATGTTCAGTGACGAGGAGGACAAAGGCACAGGTGAAATGAATCATTGCATTGCATAATATAAAGGGTGATAGCCACAAGCTGCATTTATAACTACTATTTTTTGTTCTGGCCTCAAGAAAGAGCAAGTTTGAAAATTTCTTTGCAGTGACTAAAGTCTGAATAAGTTATTTTTTTATTTTGTCCTGTCATGAAGTCATATATTCGTTTATCTACAGACACTAGCCAAATAACTGACCTTTGCCTGCAATCTTATCTGACAACTCTGAACTATACAATGATCAACAGTTTGTGTTTATTCTTAATGCTCAACTCTGAAAAACAAACAATCCTGGATAGTTCTTTCAAACAAACTCTTTTAAGTTGTACTAATTTGATCAAAGACTTACAACGATAACCAAACAATAATTTCACTTTTTGTGGTTAAAGTTGAAACAATATCCATCAGTACTGTTACTTGCTTTTAGCCATGCTAGCGCTGTGTGGCACCAGAAATGGCAATGCTATTCAATCAGTCCACCACTTTGGTCCAGATTGAAATATCGTATATAAATAACTACTGAATACATTGCTATGAAATCTCTCAGAATGAATTTTACTTTGTTAATCCCAGACTTTCTATCTGTTGCCATCACCAGGTCAATTTTACTCTGTTCAATATTTTGGTTTATGGACCAATTCCTGCAATATTATTGACACTTCCTTCAGCCTCCGCCAAAATGAGTACATGTGAGCATGCTTACATTCTAAACTAAGATGGTAAACCTGGTAGGCCGTGGTGGAGAATTTTAGCCTGCTGATGTTATTTAGCTCAAACCGTTGTTGCAAAGTACATGCTTTACAGAGTCAATAGTATGGCTGAAGACGCTTGGTATTTTTCTATCTAGTATGTTCACATTCAACTACAGTATTTTGCTATACAGAATACAAACAGTATATTTTGAGGTATCTACATTGCATCTTCTATTAACATTTCAAAAGGAAATGCTCTTGTGTAACATAATCAATGCTCAAAGACAAAATGTGTACAGAAATCTAAATTCTGAGAACTAAGTTAAAAGTCCATAATAATTTTGGGGTGCCTGATAGCTCACCTGGTTCAGCGTGCACCCCATGTATAAAGGCCATTTGCTGCATGTCAGTCCCCCTCTCTCTCCCCCACTCACATATTCAGCTGTACTGTGAAATAAAAGGCTTAAAATGCCCAAAAAGACTATCTTTAAAAAAAAATCCATAATAATTTAGAAAAGTAAACCATTAGCTTGGTCAGAAAAAGGCACTGAATAATGCATCACAAAACCTATACATGTATTTACATTATTAGGTGAACCTTTCAGTTTTCAAAATCCAATGGCCAGAAAATAGTGCTTCTCAGTAGAGAAGAAACATACATGTACAGAAGTTTGCAATAAGGCATGGACAACATAATAATTTTGCAAGAGCATGTCAAAATTAGCTACAACAATCAGGACACGAGGGACATTAAGGCGATGCAGGAGACGGGATAAGCAAGTCCCATCAATCACTCGTGACAGCTGGCAGGACTCTGGCAGCGTGATGGATGACAGCGGTGAAATGAGACAGAGAGGAATGCACCATACGTCCAGCTTGTCACACTAAGTTCATACTGAAACACATCAGTGCCTCCACCGCTTCATGATCAGCGTAGTAACAGTAACAGTAACAGGCAGTGTAGCCAATGCATGAAGATGGTGCAGATGAAATATTAGGAGAGGAATTAATTATGGTTGTCCTTTCCTCACATCATCTGCACTCCACAACTCCATGATTTCACATATCACCTGTTTGGACTGAATTAAAAAAAAATCAAGCAGTCCAAATACAAAACACAACAACCCCTAAAACAGCAAATCCCCCTGCTTTTGACTCAGTACTTTAACATAATTATCCCACATACAATTAACACATACTTATTAGACAAACATGCACACACAAGCAGGCCCAAACGGAAAGGCTTACTTGCATGTGATCATGTGAAAGGTTTTCTGGAACAGAGTGGTCAGTATGGAAAAGTGCTGGAGGTAATGAGAGTGCAAGGATTCTGTTAATATAAAATCCCTCTGTTAAATTTAGTATGAAATTAATGAAAAAACAAAGATTTTTCCTCCCCATCGTCTCCATTTGATTAAATTGCAGACACGACTGGCAACTTAGCAGCAACAGTCACACAAGGACAGCATTAACATTTAAAAGGCTTTTTAAAAGCAGAAAGAGTCAACATTGTCAAAATTACCAGCTGGTTATAATTGCACTGGAAGACAAAAATAGTTTGCTATGAGCAGGATGCTGTCACTGAAAGCAGCTGTGGAGAAAACAAGTCAGAGGCAGACATCCTGGGCTGTCCCGTGTCGCCAGCAGCCCAATAAACTGACCACAGTGTTCGACATGATGTTCTACACGCTGTTAAAGTCTTCATGCTCCAGCACGCTAGTGGCATGAAAAAGCCATTGCTTTGTACCACTCAATTTCCTTTAAGTTCAAGAACTCAAGTTCTCTTTCTAGGTCTAGATCTCTCAGTCTCAGTCCCAACAGAAACATTTCAAATCTGGAGGAAGTCTTCAACTTCATGTGTAAAAAATACAACAAAGTCCGGACTTAGCTCCCCCCCAAAGGACTGAAATCAGAAAAGGAATAATATGATGTACAGTATATTTCATCTGTTTATATATATATATATATATGTACACTACCGGTCAAAAGTTTGGGGTCACTTCGAAATTTCCATTGCACTCCATTATAGACAGAATACCAGTTGAGATCAGTTGCATTGTTTTTTTTTAACCAGCGCAGCAGTTTTCATATTACATTATGTGCTTACATAATTGCAAAAGGGTTCTCCAATGTTTTCTCAGTTAGTTTTTTTTTAATTATATCAGATTAGTGAACAGAATGGGCCTTTGGAACATTGGATGAATGGTTGCTGATAATGGGCAATGTAGATATTGCATTAAAGATCATCCCCCCACTCAGATCAGCTGGTATTCTGTCTAACATCGAGTGGAATGGAAATTTGTAAGTGGCCCCATACTTTTGACAGGTATCATTCATTATTCAGGGGTGGTTTACTGAGAGGCAGCCTCTCTTTTGCAGGAACGCCCTGATCACATTCACACAGTTATACACATTCATACCTGGAAGGTGGCCACTGAGCAGCTCCACTAGAGCGGCTAAAGGTTAAGGGCCTTGCTCAAGGGCACCTCAGTGGTGGTAATGAGGGAGGGACAAGCACTGCTCTTTTCCCCACCCAGATTTGATCCTGTTGGTATGTGGATTGAACCAACAACCTCCGGTCAGAAGCTCTTTTCTCTAACCTTAAGGCCTTTATGAACACATTTTAAGATTCCTATTCCAGATGCACATTTTAAGATTTCTATTCCAGATACAATGTGCAAACTGTATAGTTATTATCATCTCAACAACTGTGAACCTATGATTCCAGTTATTCTTTAAAACATACAATGTAGTTTACATTTTTTGTCTAATTCTAATCATTTTTTCGAAAAAAAAATACTTTGTTTTCAAACTTTAGCATCATGTTCTAAAAAACCTAAATATAGCTGAAGACAATCAGAAACAGATGTGCTAACTCTGAAAAATACTCCTGTTGCAGTTGACTGCAGCATGACCATTAGTGCTTTAGGCACAAGCAGGTTCAGTGGCATACAGTAAGCTGTTTTCAATTCAAAGTTGAAGTGTCTGGGGTTTAGTTTGGGGCAGACATGACTCAGTCATCTCACTTATTTAATTGCCAGACACTCCATAAAATCACCCTACAAAAACTGCAAGGAAAACATCATGTGGTTCTTAACACACAACAGAAATTCCATTTCACACTTTAACCCAGGGCAGTAATTCAATATTATCAGCGGAATCATGCTGTGGTGATAAGATCAGAGTGTTAAACTTATACTTATACAAAGTTATGTTATTTTTATTGATTCTGACGATGGGGCTAAATAAAAGTAAAATGTAATTGTTTCAACTTCCAAACCACAAAAAAGAGCAGTTCTTGTCATAATTAGTATTACTATTACTATGATTCCAAGCTGGTGTAATACACAACACTGGAACATAAGTATTTCACATGTAATCTATTTAAGTTGTTGATACTTTCATCATCTAACTCTAAAATTATACTTTTGAAATGAACAGTAGCCTCTGTGTCAAGCTTGGCAATGTAGATGTCTCAGTGCCTTCACTTTAAATATGCTTCAGCTTAGTCTGCCATCTGCTGGCTCTTTTGTAGTAAGCTTCTAAGGAGGTAGCAGGGTTGTGATTGAAGTTAATGTTTTATTGAATTTAGCTTATTGAATCTGCATTATAAATGTAAGAAAAAGCATGCCAAATGTAGCCAACGTCAGTAACTGAAGAGACTCTCATAGACATCGTAGATACTACAAAGTGCAATTTGAAGTACATTTTTACACTGGATACAAAGTGTACAAAGACCTGTAGTCCTCTGTTCATTATGTGCCCCATGATGGTGTTGGCCGAGGATGACGGAAGCTAGAGGAGAAGAAAAGTCACTCTAGGACAGTGCCAGGCTCCATGTCCTTCAATCAAAGCCTTGGACTCTTTAGGCTTATGACAACGTTTGACAAACCTTCTCCGTGTGATTGCAGGAGCCATACAACACCAAACACTACAAACTAAGAAAGCCTCCACAGCATTTTTTAAGAATAAGAATAAGAATATATTTTAAGAAAATAGCTAGTAGCTTTTCATTCTTAAATTGACCCGCAGCTTGAAAAAAGTTGTCTTGAGAGGGTTTAGTTTGGAAGTCTGCAATATCAGAATCAGAATCAGAATCTGCTTTATTTGCCAGGTATGAGGACAC
>NC_045733.1:23784547-23790861 GCF_008692095.1 Etheostoma spectabile | reverse complement strand
TTTTTCTTTGGAGCAGCGTTGCTCACAATGTGCTTACACATACAAAACAACCAAAACAATATGTAAACACTTTTATATACACACCAATATATACATACTCTAAACAGAAATGAATTCATTCTAAATACCAGACTGTCTGGGTAAAAATTTAAAATAAACAATTGTTTATTTTTAATTTTTACCCACGCCTTTCCATTTTTAAAAAGAATGTGGTATTCCTGCTCTACTTCTATTTTGTAATTTTAAATAGACGATTGCCCAGCGCACGCGCAGTGCAATCTGGCAGAGAGACGGAATGTTCTAGTTCTCTCGCACGGAAGTCTCGCGCATATTTGGCAGCCACAGAGGCGCAACGAAAGCAGAAGAAACAGCGACTGGAGAGAGACGAGAAGGGACGAACGGCCCTTTGGCTGAGCTGAACTATTTGGATTTCGGGCGAAAGAAGTGGCGATTACTAAAATGACCAGTGGGTATCGACATATATTTTGACTGTAAGGCATCCGTGTACTTTATTGGATTGCATGTAGTCTGTGCTCGTTGTTTTTAGCCGCTCGTTAGCCTTGGCCAAACCCGACCTGGTCTCCGTCTATTTGCTGAAAAGCACGTAACGTAATTTCACGGAGATCGTGCCAGTATTGTCATGTTGGTTTATAACCAACGCACACCAGTTAATGGGCTGAATTTGTAGTTCTAAATTGAGTAGACGGACCTATGCTACAGCGTGTCAAGTTGCCGTGTGTTAACGTTAAATTATATGCGTTGAACGTCTGTCAACATCGATAGGATCAATGGGTTGTTTATTGTCCAGCTGTTAGTCGGAGCTATGGCCCACTGTAAAGCAATACTTGATAGAGATTATAACACAATATTTGACTATCAACTCGGCTTGCAGCAGACCGAATGTAATGTATTTTCTTAAACGTGGCTCGGCCTTTGTTCCGTATCTTTTATTACCTCACTGGTACGATGGAAGACGCTGTCCTGCTTCTGCGCTGTTGTTCTGGCATGAAGCTGCTCCGAAGCGCCTCTCTGCCACGTCGGCTGCTTTTTGATGCTCGATTTTTGTTATTGGTACCATCATACGCTCGTACTTAACGTGAACGGCTCATCTGCCACTTCAAATTATTACTTGTAGACACTAAAAAATGCCTTAAGTTGTTAATGCTCCCTGATTCTTATGTTGTTTTGTGGTATTTATAAAAGGCTGCGTTCACAGCCTGCAGCTGGCTGGCAGTCAGTGTAACGTTAGGGTTAGTGCGTTTAGGCTGCGGAGACGGGCCCGCAAGGGGGCTGCCGAAAAAAACCGCAGGATTCTGCGGCGAAAAGATTCAACTTTTGGGGAAACGCAACTCGACATCACCTTGCAGCGGTCAATCATGAAATCGGTGATCAGACCGTAGTCCGTTTTGTTGTTCGAGTTCCGTACAGTAAACGTTAAACCTCACTGTCTCTGTCGCTGCCACAAGACATATATATGTATATATATTTTTATTTGTTCTCACTACAGAGTGCAAATCAGATACTTCACAACAGACCTTTTTATTTTTGTAATTGAGAAGAGGACTAGTTGTTCTTATATATCTTCTTCTTATCTTTCCAATAATAAAAATGATCTGACGCTGAACAATAGTTGTGCAATATCAAGTCTAAATGTGTGCTACATTGGGGGTTAATGATACACAATAGGACATCACACACATGGGCCATTTAAGTGACACTTTCCACCACTGCTCAACCCTGCAGCGATTCGCCAGACTGACTGATCTAGCGTCAACGAACCCTAATTGAGGTGTTTTAAGGGTTTAGCTAACGTTACCTGCTTTGTTGTTAATTTAAGTGTTTTCTTTTGTCTGAAATGCAGGAGGAAACCAACGCGAGCTTGCACGCGCGAAGAATGCCAAAAAAAACAATGAACATGGTAAAGGGAAGAGGGGCGATGATGGGCTCTCTGCTGCTGCTCGGAAGCAGAGGTAAGCATTGGTCTGCATGAGATTAAAGAATTGGGATGCACACAAACACATGAGCAGGGGATCATTGCAGCACCATAACCAAAGTGTTTTAGCATGACTTGAATGATAAAAGGGCTCTGTGGACTACTTCACTCCTGGCTAATCAAGTAGTTAGGCTTTTTTTTTTGTATTATAGGAATTCTTGAAATCACAAGCTCGGTTTTGCTTACTGGAGCAATAGTTTTCCCTGCCACTGCTAGCCGAGCTTGACTGCTAATTCCCGCTCTGTCAGCATGGTGTTAGTCCAGCATTGCCAGACCATCCTCCGCAACACTGCGGAGAAAGTTCTGGGCACTCCACACAGCATTCCGGGATAAGAGGAAAAACGTGCTCTAATGTGTTGGCATTTCATTAAATCAAATCACAATCGTCTTGGGTGGCGCTAAGCACCGGACGGAGCAACAGTGCCTCTGCGTAATAGCCTCAAGAAAGAACTTGTTTTGGTGAAACATGTACGTATGAAAGTTTAGTCGTGCTAAAAAGAACTTGGATTGGTATGGCTGTACCCTGCAAAGATCCTTAGGAGCAGTTAGTCCTCAAAAATCGACTGGAGTTTAGAATGCCAACACAAAGAAAGCGGAAGGTGAGGGACACCTGGCGAAACCTCCGGCGGCAGCGGAACAAAAAATAAAAAATAAAGCTATGCAAGCCGGAGAGACCATTGCGGTTAAGATAGCGATGTCATGGGGGACATAAAGGGTGCACTGTTGCGTGCTTTACACAGGTGTGTGCTACAGAAAAGTACAAAGTCTATTTTCTCTTTAAATGTCCCTCTCTCCCCAAGGGATGCTGAGATAATGCAACAGAAGCAAAAAAAGGCGAATGAAGGGGGAAAAGAAGACACCAAGTCCAAGTAAAGAATGAAGTCAAAGACAAATTCAACTGTGCTTCAATAACATCCCACGTTCAGCATTCTTCCTGATATTTATGAGAATGGATCTGTCATTTTTGTCTAGCCTCAAGAATTTAGGATCCTACTTTCTTCCCTATGGCAAATGACATTGCTTGTTGGATTTGTTATTTTTACTTGGTGAAATTATGTCTGAGCAAGAAAATGGTTCCATGTTGGTGCTGCATGCAAAGGAGCATCAGTGGTGTAAGCAGCTGGAGAAAGATGAACAATTCTCGACACGAAACACCTATGTAACAGTTGTGTATTTTTGTACAAAAATGTCCCCTGCTGGTTTCAAATAAAGTGTATCTTTTTAATTCATGCTCGCTTCAGTTATTCTGAAGACAGTTTTTGTAATATTTACACAATCTGTAATTCTGTTTTGGAAGAATTAAAAGGCCAATGTTTACTTTTTAATCATGTTGGTTACATCTCGTAGCATCTTTTTTTTTAATAGCATCACATTAAGATGCAATTTATAGAAACCATGTAATGGCAGATGACAAGGCATCACATCAGTAAATAAACTATTGCTAGCTATTTGTCAGAGTATTTGGATAATTTGACCTCATGCTTTGATTTGGTTTCATTCAGATGAAAATGAAACTTAAAAAAGCATAGCTAATGTAGATTTTAACAAACAAAAGGGGAGTAATTGCTGTGATGTAATATAAAATATGATTTTACTGCGGCCCTTAAATCCAGTAAAACCTCGGCACATAAGTGCGTTTTATAAATAGCACTTGCTAGACAGACAGCTGGGATAAATATTGTTTTATTAATTCACTAATACTGGACCTGCTAGTATAACTGTATAATCAAAAATGTCCTTGATTAATGTGCCGGTTTCTGTTATATTAGGTGCATCATCATCAGCTTTGAACAAAGATGGTTCATGGTGATGCACTCAACAATCTGACAAGAGAAGACAAACCATTTGTTCTAGTTTTATTATGAGCTATTTCTAAGAAAATCTATATAATATCATGAATCTTTATTTAATAGAAATGGTGACTGGTGACTTTCAGCATGGTGAGTTTACAGGATAAACAGTGGATGTATCCGTGCTGCAGGTACTGTACAGTATGCTTCCATCAATATCTCATAGGTTTGCTTCCTAGAAAAGTACATGAGTCTATTATGGGCACAGTACTATGTGGACATAGAAACATCCTGTAGTACAGGTCACGGTGGCAACAAACACATCGAACAGTTTACCAGCCTATCACAGCCTAGTCTTCTGAGAAAACGGGTACAGTGAGAACTCTGTTGTACGGAATACATTTTTTCAAGTTTCGAAGCTTCGTTGCTTTTCAACAGCGAATCTTCAAAGTTTCGCTCACGGAGGGGGAAACCAACATTTCCAACAGCACTTGAATGCAGCTTTTGTAAAAAGGGAGACAATAAAAGGCGAGGAAGCGAGAGATGAAGCGAATGCTTTGCTAATGCAAGTCATAGTCACCTGTTACACACACCCTTGGGCAGTTCGATGCTTGTGTTTTGTTTTTTGTTTTGTTACCTTTGTAGTGTTAACAACTTTGGACAACATAGAAATGGAGACAGACAACACAGTGTTGCATCAGTTAGCCAGCGACTAGGGGACGACAAAGTACCGCAGCGAATTTCAGCTTGCATGCAAGTTTAAAAAAACTAACAGGAATATTCGAATCCCAACATTAAAAGTCGAATACCTAACCATCAAACGAATATTCGGATCCAGCCCTGAGGACCATGTCATCCCAAAAAACAGCCAAATCAGAGTCTGCTGTTGTTCTGCTGCTTATTTCATTTAATTGGCGCCTTGATTGACAACTTTTCTGCCTTCAAGAATTCTGATGTACTTTTTTTGAACTGCTGGTAAACAAGTGTACATAGTCACATTCAAGAGTATTCCCTAAATGGTTGACATCAGTAGTACATAATTGCGCTTATTAGAAGTCCTATTTTCCATAAATAACACAATACAATATTCTGCCCACACAAATTGTGGTTAAGCAAAGAATACATCTGTGTTCTATCTTGGTAGTGTAACACCGCAGTCTGCTAAATTCGCTGCAACAACAAAGTGGGACCGCAGACAGAATAACAGCCTACTGTAGTGGCGGGCTGACCACTAGGTGGAAGCACACACCAAGATATTTTGTATCTGTAGCCTACTCTAACTGGTGAACATTGGGTTTTTCGGAATAGAAAGCAGATGAATTGTGTTTGACTGCTTTGCTTATGGTTTATAATGTCCTCTCTTTGCACAAGACAGTTACAAGAGCACATACAGTTTGGGAGTTATGTGTCAATTTAGGATTTAAAGGTCTTTTGAAAAAGGCTTTTGAGTCATGTTATTCATTCGTTTTGAAATGAAGCAAACAAACACCTTTTCTGCTATTGCAGAACATTTGTATTACGTCTGTCGTCCTCCAACATAAGCACAAAGTGCATTTTGCTGATATTTTTATAGAGTGAGCTACAGCTGGGCCTATTTTTAGTCAATAAACTGTGTGTCTGCTAACTGAAATCCAGTGACTTTGTACCCTCCGTTCTCAGATTACAGGGCGTATAATTAAGTCACCAGTTTAGCTTTTCCCCATCTCAGATAGCAGGGGAAGTAGCTCAAGAGCTGAATAGTGATGAGGAACAAATGCAGAATCAGCAAGTTGCTTAAATTCGAGAAAATTCCAACCTTATCCGCTATCATCCATGATACTCTACTTACAGCTTTGGCTAGATTTTTCTTAAATTCAAGCTTAAGGCCCAACATACTTGACTGTGGGTTCTGGCAAGTTTTCCTAAAACATACCAAGAGAGGAGCTCAGTAATGATGAGCAATGCAGAATGCAAAGAGAAGACGAGTGTCAGCTTGTCTAATTATAATACAAGAAGCTTCGTCTCCTCATGCCTTCTCTGCTGAACTTGTTGAGATAGTGGAGCACTGTGTAAAAATGCATTGTTGTAAGAGAGCTGTTGCTATGGTATTTACAATGTTGAATAGTTCCGTGTCAAAGTACAAATTGGGAAGAAGATGGACAACAATGTACTGTAAAATATGGCCTACAATTACCCACAGGAAGGATGGGTATAGTCATTCAATCAAAGCAAAGTCAAATTTGACTTATACATTTGCATTTCAGAAATCAAGTCAGCTTTCGCTATGTACATGTGCAAATAAAAGCTGTCAATGTTCATCCAAAATGACCTTCAAAAGTAAAAAAAAACACAAGAAAATTACAACGGGTCAAAGAAAACCTCTGGGACTGATGGGAGATAATCAATGCTAATCAATGGTTTAGACGAGTCCCATCCCTACTTAAAAAGGTTGAATATCATCACATTTTACACATTACTTTACTTTATTTGTATTATTATCTCATGTATATTGTATGTATGTATATTTTTCCTAGTATTTCATTTATATTTAT
>NC_045733.1:23781627-23784537 GCF_008692095.1 Etheostoma spectabile | reverse complement strand
TGCTTTGTGACTGATTTTGCTGCTGTAACACAGGAATTTCCCATTTTTCCTTGGGATCAATAAACATCTATCTATCTATCTATCTATCTATTTGTATGATGGTTCAGTATACATCCACAGGTGAGAGGTCCCACTGGCAGGCTTTCAATGCTCTTGCTTGGTCTTGTTCCGATGTAGTCTAGCTCTGAGTGAAACACACAGGGCTCAGAGCTTTGTAGGGCAGAAAAAAAATGAGTTGACATGCTTGATGTCATTTCATGTCATGAGCATGAGATCTAGACATGCTACCCCTTAATTACAAGGTAGTAGCCAACAGTGTTAATGCTATGGTTGTACTCAGGAGCTCAGGTGGGAGTCTCTGGATGTCCACTGTTAGCATACTGTCTCTGAGAGTGTCAACAACTCATTTTCCCCAGATTATAATTTATCCAGACTGCTGCTGTGATAAGAATTTAGTTTTTTAGGGAATTCTGTTGGCTCCGTTAGCCAATAATTTAATAATAATAATAAGGTATACTTTATTCCCCGCAAGGGGAAATTACAATTTACACTCTGTTGTTATTACACACATTACACACACCCAAGACACATACAATAACATAATTGTCCTGGGTCTGGGACCTCTTGTCACATTTCATCATTCCATTTTATCATCATCTCAATCAAAGTTATACCACACTCATTAGCGAACTTAGCCCTCAGTTTCATCTCCCCTACACAGCTGTAAAGTTCCGTGAGGGCATTTTGCACGGTTGCGACTCTGTTGAGGGGAACAGAATCTTGCTGCAGACATATAAACACCCAGCAAAGTATTCAAACCCGCCCCTCTGCAGTAGTTCACGCTACAATATGTGTACCCACTCACTCACACACACACACACACACTAGGTGAAAACAATACCAGCATCATTGTCGCAAATGGTAAAAATCAAATACGTAAAGCAAGAATTACCTATCATGTTCATCATATGATTGATGGTAGCCACGGGGGGCACAGTGTTTTAATAATGCATGTTTTTTGAAAAGTGTAAATCTCTGACACTTCTGCAACCACTTAGACAATGACTGCATAATGAATTATGGACGTTACAATTAATTACGTGTGTACACAATGCCTTATCAAAGAAACTGTCTCTTCATAGTTATACTACCATAAATAATGATGCGGCAGGAGTACATACATCAAACCTTAACTATTAGATTGATGTAATTCTCTCCTGCTGCTGCACGCTAATGAAATTTTGATACGTATGTAAATATTTAATAATACAATTGCAATTTCAATATATGATGTATATAATTATATATTAACAGAACAGTATAGGGGAAAAAAAATCGTGAAATGCTTTCAAGACTGTGTGTATGTGGCGTAATGCAGACAATGTGCTTTTCCTGCCCTGCTTCACTCTTTTTTTAATGGTTTTGCACTTCTTAACCCTTGCACACACGACTGCTTCTTATGATGGCAATTCAGAAGCTGAAGCTAATTTTACTGCATTATGTATTTTTATGAACTAGAGAGTCAGCAGACATGCAGGTGTGTATGTTTGCATGCATGTAGAAAATCTGTGCATGTTCACATATGTGATGTATATGTGTATTTGTCCACAAGAAATTGGTAAGTGATTGTGATCTTTGGATCTAAATAAGTGGCCTCTGAGATTGCCTTAGACATGGCGGGAAATTAATAATTATGCACAATCCCAAAACACATTTTACACACGTTTATAATCCTAGAGTTCATGCAACATTCGGTAACCTTCCAAAATGAAAAGCAAAAGCTGCTGAATTTGAGCTCCATTTATATATTTCATTTTTAACAGTATTAGGCAAAAAAACAGAATCAAAGGACATTAACGAAATAGTTTTACATCAAGGGAAATCTTCCAGCTTATGTATTGGTCTCTGTTGAAGGCCAATGAACTTACTGCAAAGAAATAGTCTGGCACTGTCTGTGATGTTTTGACACTACATTCGATATATGATTGTAATTGGTGAACATTAGGGGTGCTCGAAGGTAGATATATATATTTTTTTACCTTTGGACAGAGCCAGGCTAGCTTTTTCCCCTCGTTTCCTTCAAATCTTTGTACTAAGCTAAGCTAGTCGCCAGCTGGCTGTAGCTTCATATCTATCGTACAGACATCAGATTAAGTAAGAATAAGTGAATAAGAATATTTCCCAAAATATTAAACTATTTCTTTAATTTGGCAAATATAAAAAGGAGCACTGAACCACACTGAAAGGACAATAAGAAAACATGTGAATTCTATTTCTGGTTGAAGTTTCTCTTTAATTAGGAGATGTTTTGGGTTATTAGCGGATCATTATCCATCATTATCCGTTCAACAGTATTAACTATCATGAGAATACCCAGGAGAGAGGAGATGGTGTGTGACCTGGGAAGTTAGGTTTGGAATGATTTAAATTCCAGCTCCTTTCATTGACTGTGAAATTAAATCTGCTTTTCAATTTCACCATCAACAAATAAGCAATGCAATCACAGCTGAAATGCAACATGACTGTAATTGTTATCAAGGCTGAGGCAAATAAAAGGCCCTTTTCACAGCGCAGTGATTTGTTAATAATGAATAGCAAATTACCATCTTTGCTCTTCATCAAATGGTCGGTGACAGCAGATGAGCGGCTGGTGTTGTAAGAAAATGGAATCTGTCAGAGAGCATCAAAAGAATATGTCAAGATTTAGCTGGTTTCAGAAGTACAGAAAGACAGACAGACATGGGCTGAAAGTGTGAGAAAAAAAGATAATGTTTTAGGTTTGTTTCTTTTTAACCCTGAGTCACTCTGAGGAAAGAGGAGGTTGGATGAGAGTCCTCTGCACAGTCACAGTCAGCTCTGGATATCCTGACACACACACACACACACACACACACACACACACACACACAC
>NC_045733.1:23772326-23781617 GCF_008692095.1 Etheostoma spectabile | reverse complement strand
CACACACACACACACACACACACACACACACACACACACACACACGGGCAGTCTGTGAGGGAAAGAGCCTATTATTTCTGCTGGCAGCTTATCTCTGTCTCAGCAGGGGTGTTAGGACATCAATAAGGTGAGATGTATTCACAGTGCACTGTCCTGTCTCAGCAGGGTTTCCTGCACAGCATTTTGTCCATGTAGAGAGTGGTTCTGGGTCTGAGGCAGAGGCTAAACTGAATACTGACTCTGGGGTCGATTTCAGCGTGTCCATGAACATGCACGTTGTCATCAGTGCCTAATAGTGAAATACGTTGTAATTACATGCCCTGATGCAAGCACATACAGATGTGACAGAGGACTCAGTGGACATGCTTTGTGTTGTAATTTTTTTACTTTCCTAGTCTTGATTTTCTACTAAGAGCCATCTTAGTAGATGTAAATTGGTCATTGAAAGGAAAATGGAAACTGATCTTGATGTAGGCCTTCATCTTGACCGTGTTATTAGATATGCATACCTATATGCAATGAGACAAAGAGGTTGTAATTGATGGATGGGAAAAGTGGATTCTACCACAACAAACAACATAGACATTCCTGTAGCCTGATAGATAGCATGTTGAATAACTTGATTATACAGAAGACAAACCATTTTGTGGAATGATGCATCATCATGATATTTGCAACGATGTGACTAAAAAACCAGCCTGGCTCAACGGGCATCACGCTGCTCTGTCTTCCACCTGTTGTCTGTAGCTGGTTGGGTTTGCATGTGTGGGATTCTGAAACGTCCTTAAATTCGGGAATTGTCGTTTATTGTTTATTCAAAGTTGAAAACAGTCCAAAGTAGGCCCTAGTGCTACTTTGCACCTTTTTGTGGGTCTGAGGTGTATTTTGTATTGTAGGTGCAAATATTATAATGTTATATATTATATTATATTTATAATTTCCCCATTGGGGATCAATAAACAGATTAAAATTAAAATTAAAAAATTAAAATATCTTTTGAACGTCAAACTTGGCAATCCACTTACCCGTGCCCGTAGCAAAACACCTGTCAAGTTTGAAATCCATCGGACTAACGGTTCGAGAGATATGCAATTAACAGACAGACAGACTCACAGAAAGACTCACAGACAGACAGACTCACAGACAGACAGACAAACAGACAGACAGACAAACAGACAGACAGACAGACAACAGACCGCGACGCACAGACAGGAAGACAAAACAGGGCAGAAGAAAGACAGACTCAACAGACAGACAGACAACAGACAGACAGACAACGACAGACAGACTCCAGACAAAACAACGACAGACTCCACAGACAGACAGACAAACAGGCAGACAGACTCACAGACAGACAGACAAACAGACAGACAGACAAACAGACAGACTCACAGACAGACAGACTCACAGACAGACACATACAGACAGACTCACAGACAGACAGACACATACAGACAGACTCACAGACAGACAGACACATACAGACAGACTCACAGACAGACAGATACAGACAGACCACAGAAAGACCAGAACTACAGACAGCTTCACAGACAGACAGACAGACAGACACATACAGACAGACTCACAGACAGACAGATTATAACAATAAGATATTAAAAATACATGAAATACATACAATACATGTTTAGGCCTTAACTACAGCATTGTTCTTGATTTAATCCAATTTATGATGTATAGGTTAACGATATGGATCACGACATCAGTGACTAATTGACACATGTATCACTATGTGTCAGTTAGTTACTAATTAGTTATAATATATTGTTGTGGTTTTTTTTACTGCTGAGTCAGCGAGTCTGGCCAGTTCATTTGCCTATTGTTGCGGACACATTAATAGCCAATAATGAATGGGTCAGCTTTGGTTATTTTATGAGACAGTGCTTTGGAGATTATCTTGGTGCAACACCATTAAAGGAACCCTATTGTCTTGTAGAAAAACAAAAAAATTGTGTCTTTCCTTTTTATTTTTTTATTACCAAGCACACTGGCTATATTCATCAAACTATGTGGAATCACTGACAGGGACAACAGATGAGGAACAGATGTTGATGAGGTCAGCATAGTGTCTGATTATAATACTCACAAACAGTCATACAAGTAGATCCAAGCACAGGACAGGATTTTAATGAATGTAAAATAGAATAATAGATAACTTGCCAATTTCTACATGTAATAAATGTTTTCTTTTGCACACAAGCAAGAGAAGTAGTCAAGAGCAAACATATTGTAAACAGAAAATGACCACTGAAAGTCAATGACTGAATTGTTGCTTTGACAAACAGATGTAAGAAGGGAAAAGTAATAATTAATATTGCTTGCTTTCTGTACAGCTCTTTACTCTGGTCTAACCTGCCCTTTTCAACAGCTGAACTGGATGCTAACTAAATTAGTCTAGATAGATGGCATTGTAAAATTGAAAAAAAATCACAATTTATCTTTTTTTAAACATCAAACAAATTCAGAAAATCAAGAGATGAAAAGCTGCCATGAAGACTGTTTATCACAAAACAAAAACAGAATAGCATGCCAAGGCCAAGCACTGCCCTCGACTGCACTCACCCATGCTTTTTAAAAAACACTTTACCATTGCTCGTGGATTATTAAATATTCAGATAACATCTGTCATTACACAACAATGACAGATGATACATTTTTCTCTCTCCATCTGCAATGTGGCCTTTATATAATACAGTAAATTAGGAACCATCCAAAACAGGCTGGATGTTGGCAGATGTCTTGTCCAAATGATGGTCAGTGATATGCGGTACACAAGTGTCGGAGGAAGTGGAAGAGGAAGTTGCCTAATTTTTTCCGTAACTGTGGTCAAGAATAGACAAGAAAAACTCAACTGAATGTGTTTAAATGTTCCAGAAAGAATACATTTAAAAAGAAGTACTGATGAACTGTGAGTAAGGGCATGGACAGATCTTGCAGACAGACCTCTTTTATGGCCTTGATCCTTGATATTCAAGTCATCGTGATGTGGATTTGACCCGAGAATTAGATACATTTTGGTTTGATATGAGGACAGTGCTAGCGGAGAGAGAAAAAACCAAACCCATTTCTTACCTGTGCTGTACATTGATCAAGCAGAGAATCAATGTGACACAGAGTCCCTATCCCTACTGGGTAAACAGGTTGGCAGACACATAAAAAATAACTATATATTGATTCCCACAGCCAAAGTTTATTACAGGGCTGCCCTTTAATAACTGTGTGTATCCATGACCAGTGAGCAGAAAAAAAGACTGTAACTAGGTGTGCGGAGCTCAAGCCTTGCTCATAACCGGCACTTTCAGTGTTGTGAGGAAAAGGCTCATCTCACCAGCATCATCAGCAAACCTATGTTAAATCAACATTACTAAAAAATCTAACACATAAGGCGGAGGTTGGAGCTGTTTTAGCACAGAATGTTGGCATGAGCCGGTCAGGAGAGTAGTAAGGACAAGTGTCAGGTTATAATGGCCACTCTGTACACCTGCATGAGTATGACGTTTCAAGTCAACTGGTAGCCCAGCAGCTTAAGAATGAGCCAGAGGTGGCCAAATGTAAATCAAACATCTGATGTAAATCAGCTAATGCAAGCATGACTTAAAATAAAAACAGTTAACTGCCAAATGAAATGATTTCTTTTAACAAACTTTTTAGGAAAATGCAATATAAATGTAAATTTACTTTATACCCAATGAATTTGATTTTAACAGCAGCAATGAATTAATGAAATGAACACGAAACTGAGTATATGTATTAAGGCAATAAATCAGTTTGATGACAACACTCCAAGGGAGAAGACAACTGTTGTTTTAAAGGCCATTTGTTTCTTTTTAAATTTATTTTAATACTGTTTGGATGCACTATTTTAGGTTTTGTCCATGTGCAATTGTAACAATGTTTTTTATACTCCACCTTTGTTTTTTTTACATCTAAAATGATATACAAAGTTAGTATTAAATTGGGCCATTTTCACTTTCAAGTAGTGATGGCCAAATGAAGCCTCAGGAAGCTTTGGGGCCATTTCATTTATTTTCTGAGCCCACAAGATGCCGCTCTCGGTTTAAAGCAAAAGGCTCAAGAAATGTTAATTTGGTACACAAAGCTTAATGAGGCTTCATTTGACCATCGTTAGTTCTACGTTAAAAGTCCATGACGAAACAGCAAATTACAGCATAAAATGGTCACACACTTGAATTTGTCAAAACATGTATTTTATTCATTTATCTTAAAAAACTTAAAATAAAGTGCTTTTTATGTACAATATAATAAAAACAACAGTCACAATCTCAATGATACAAAAAATACAGTCCACAATGTTATTTATACACAAGAAATAAAAAAACAAAATCATGCAGGCAATACCACATTTGTCTAATAATTATTCAGTCAACTAAGCTTATGGTGTTCAGTATGCTGAGGCAAAGCTGTTGCTGCGTCTCATGGCTGAGCCGATATGGAGGATTTGGAGCTGTGCTTGCATCTTACTGTGGTACTACATCGTGCAGCACAAATGATTAATTACGTCTAGTGTGCTGTTTCTTTGTAGTATGACCATTTCAACAAAATCCTAAAAAGTTGTTGCAATGCATTGCCTACTTAAGCCGATTCAGGAAAATAGACTGCTGTAGATGTTCTACAGAATAGGTTATAGTTGGCTACATTCATGTCCCGTACAGTATGTTGCATTACTGAGGAGCCACTTAAAATGGAGCATCAATCACCATAATTGCTTTTTAATTGAACGGCACGTCATTAATAAATATGCATTTCTGACACAGTATTGACCATTCAGACATTAACTATTAATGCCAAATAGTATTGTTACTTCAGCTTTACTATCATTGTTAGTAAATACTGACCTCTTCAGAAAGATGTTCCTATGCGCACTGTATTACGTCTGACACAAGCCTGCAGAATGGTACGAAATTTTGAGCAGCTCTCAGTTTTATATTTTGCAGATTAAGTTAATGATGGCTTGAGTGAATCTGTAAATCTACTGTTGACCCGTGTTGTGGAGTTAGGAGTGCCCACGGAGGGCTACAATCACGCCATTCACCACACTGTTGGTGAGGTCACTGCTGGGTAGTGTACAATGTGGCACGTGGCTAAAGGCAGAACAACTTGACATCTAAAGGCATTTTAAAAATATGTTTTGAGGTTATCCATCAAGCATCTAAAAGCAGGTTATTCCGCCTCCAGAGAAACATCTTGTAGTTTAACAGTGGTGGCAAACCACCACTCTGCTCTGCACCAAGGTTTCCATTGTATGGTTTATTATTGTTAAACATCTCTTGGCAGATGTACTCTTGTTTGGTTAGTCTCAACAATTAAGGGAATAGTTAAACCTTTCGGGAAACATACTTTGTGATCTTGCCAATGGTTAGATAAGATTGACAGCACTTATGTCTGTAATGAGACCGGTATCGGTCTTCTCACTGAACTCTCAGCAGGAAAGTGACAGACCATTTTTTTTTTACAATATTAAACTACCCATTCATTTCAATTGGGCGAAAACAGATGCCCCCCCCCCTGCTTTGACATGCTTGATAAAAAACCAGCCCAGGTGCTGATTAAACAGCAGGGTGAAAAATGTGCAGTATTCTGTGCAAGATTTGAAATGTATGTTGAAGTAGGCAGTAAAGCACTATGAAAACAAAATATCAGCAGTGTTCACTCTCTAGTTTTAAGACTATCTCTACAGCACATCTTGCACAAGGTCCCTTGGAAAAACACACAATATTAAGCACAGATACTGTATATACACAACAAAAACTGAAGAAAAAAATATAAACACTGACCACTGTTGCGCAGTTTGCTGTGCAATTACTTTGTCAACTTGTAGCAGTTACATACTGTAGCATTCTGTCATCTGCTCTATGTTGAAAATAGCAAAACGTTTATTCTGTATGATACTGGAATATATACTGAAGGCTTACTTGATCAATACAGTGAATTGGTGATGTATTCTAAGACATGTGGTGCCATATTATCCCTATGGCCGTGTAAATGTTTCTCATTCAGATTTACACACCATCATCAGCTTCCTAAATCTTTGGGAAAGTCTGCTTGTTAAGTCTCAAAAGTCTAAGCAATGTGGGTGCAAGAGTGTTCATAATGGCAGCACTGGTCCCTGTAATAACTGATTTCTAAAAAAAATATTTTTTTTATCCCCCAGCGGCCACATACTTTCGGCTCTCAGTAGTTGCATTTCTTAGATTTTTACTGACGTGCATACCTGTAAGTATTCAAGACCCTGATTACTTGTGCTTTCACATTAATGTCACAATGACATCTGGCTGAGTGTGGGCAACCGTGTATGTAAGAAATACATACATAACCTGCTGGAGGGGGCTTATACTGAGCTAATACAGCGCTCTGTGCAACTACATCACTACATAGTGCAGCTGCTGTCTGGACAACATGAAATATTATCTCTCCACTACAGTGACAGTTGGTTGTTCTGTGACCTTTTCATTTGCGTTATTAGTGCTTAAATTTACCACAGTTTGTGTTGTTATAGCTCATCAAGCTCAAACGTCTCACACTAATTGTACCTGTATGTTTCAGTGTATACTTAGAAGGCAGATTTAAGCGTAACTGAAGGAAAACGGAAATATTTTCACACCGGACACCCACAAGACAAGCTTTCACATGAAGTAATCTCCATGCAATTTCCTTTGGTCCCAGTTCAGATTTTGCATTAACGTCAATTATTTTGCCCAACACAGTTTGAAAAGTTTCTTTTGAGTTAACAGTCTTCAAGAAATTTCTAACCTTGCATGTTCACATTTATGTATTCTTTGTGCCACTTTACTTACACCTCTGGTTCTGTCACCATGTGCTCTTTGACAGTGATCAATGCTAATGCAACGTATGGGAGTGGTCATAACAGAATGGCACTATTGCATTTCGATAAGACAATCGAGTTGTTTTCTTGGCACAGTGCACATGATTTCGGTGCTGCCCTGAAGATGGTAGAGGTGTGGACGTCCCCCTTTTTTTTTTTCTTGGCTCTCCGTACTCATGATGTCCGCCTTGACTGACATAGGTCTATTTTTCACATTGGCCTCAAATACAGGTTTGTCTGTCTCTCAGTTCAATTTTAGAGCCCATCATGGTACCTGCATGTCAATACTGTAGAAGTGGGCCGTCTCAGAAGAGCAGAGATGTAGAGTAACGGGTTCCCTAAATTGTCCACGGTTTAGTGATTGGTGACTTAAACCTTTTAACAACATACATTCAAGGAGGTAAATGTCAGTATTCAGGCCCTGGAGCATAATTTATGAGCACTTTTTTTTTTTTTAACTTTATTAAAGTTACAGTCCAACAGTGTGTGGTGTCTTCTCCTTGACTGTCTCATTTTTCATCATCTTTATCCTCCTACAGTCATGACATGTATTGAGCAAAAGGGAACAAATGTGCTTCCTTCTAACTTGCTTCCATAATGTGTGGATCATAATGAATAAGCAATACATGTATTATAGTCTCCTAAACCTGAACTCTTGGTCACCATGTAGCTGCAGCTTAGTTCTAGTGCGCGTGATAACAGAAGTATGGCCTCTGTGGCAGTTTACTTCTGCAGAGCATGTGGAAGGTTATACATATACACACATAGGGCTGGGAAACCTATCAATGTTCATAATTTATTGTTTTTATCATATCATGTGAGATGTTCTGGTTATTGTGGTAGGTTTTTCCCCCCTCATGTTGCCCAGCACCCCCCCACGACACAACACCACACCCCCACACACACACACACACACACACACCACACACACACACAACACACCACCACACACACACACACACACACACACACACACACACACACACACACACACACACACACACACACACACTTTTAGTGGCCATTAGATGGACTCAATAACTCAGCCTATAACTATTCTGAGCAGCTGCCATGGTTGTTGTTCCTGGTTGAAAATGACTTGTTGTGCTGCCTCCTCTTCCTGCCCTATGCAGTGCACCATACCAACCTCTGGCTTTGGAGTGGAAATGGTTAAATGAAATGACCTCCTTACTGATCACAGAACAAAAGATGACTAAAATAAAATATGTGCTGTGATGAAGAGAGATGTCAGGGTCTCCTCTCCTTTGCTCGGTGGCCTGTATCTTTCATGGAGATACAGGGTGGCATCTTTTTAGGGAATACAGCGCTCTCATACGATAGAGTCTTTGATCTCCGAGCCTAGCCTCACTCTGGGTCGAGGGCAGGTTGGGGAGTATTCCACGTGGCTCTCCTTTAAGTTAAGCGGCCGCCTGTCGGAGGACTCAGAGAAGCTCTTGCTGTTGTCTGGCGAGGACTCGTGGGTGGGCGTGCTGCAAATGTAGTTGTCATTCAACGTCTGGTAGCCCTTGTGATCAGAAGTGGAAACGGGGATGGTGTTACCATTTAGGGGTAAGCTCTCAGCAGGCTTTCCCACAATCCTTGGCTTCTTTTGCTGCATGTTAGGGCACTCGCCCTGCTTCAGCATGGACTTCATATGATCGCGGTTCCTGTAGATGACGAACAAGGAAAACACCACGAGGGAGAACGCCAGCAGGGTGCACACCACAATAAGTTCGTTCCAGTACGTCTTTGTGTGGACCTGCTCAGAACGAGACTCCCCCGGCAGGATGATGGTCTCCTCTCGCTTAATGTGCGGTGTCCGCGAGTGACCAATTAGAGTGGTACTTTCCTGGCGGGGCTCCGCCCTCACACAGTAGTTGGCCAACAGCTGCCGGAAACCCTCCTCTTCTGACCAACACTCGTAGGTCTGCATCGTGTCGGCCTGTGCCACCACTACCAGGTTTCCCTCTGGAGTAGCGTAGAGGAACTGCCTGGCGCTGTCACTGTAATGCCACCTCCTCTGTGCCAAGTTGGACCGCAGTTTGCAGGGCAGGACTCTGAATGTGTTGACTGGGATTGTAATGAGCTGGCAATGGGAGCCACCTACATTTATATATATATAAAAAAACAAAAAACAATGTTGCTTCAAAACACAAAGATTCAGTTTAAAAACCATTTTACTAATTACATATGGAAGAAGCCCAACTTCATAGCCTGGGAAAACCCTGACAAACTTCCGGCAAATTTGCTCTTCAAGTCAGTCTGGCCAAGACCCCATTAAAGCCAATTTCCAATTTTTCCAAATCAAGGCTCCAATCACAACCACTGACTTTACACAGTGACGATAGCGCAGCAACGGCAAGCAGCTTTTTGTTTACATTCAACATGACGGCCACCGAAGCTGTCGCTGCCACGTCACCTGGACCGTT
>NC_045733.1:23766860-23772248 GCF_008692095.1 Etheostoma spectabile | reverse complement strand
CGCCCCCGTGGAAATAAGCTGAATGAACCTTCAAAATGTTGTAACACTATCAGTTACAACTGAGAAGGGTTGGGTGTCAACCAAGCTACTAAATTCAAGGAATAGTTCAACATTTTGAGAAGATTGATACCACTCTCACATCGGTCTGTTAAATATGAAGCTAGAGCCAGGAGGCCGTTAGCTTAGCAAAAAGACTAGAAACAGCTAGCCTTGCTCTGTCCACATGTTATATCTTGTTTGTTCAATAAGTACAGTGTAAAAAAGACAAGTTGAGGTTTTGAGAGTGAGGAGCTTGATCTTCTCATCTACAGTAACTCTTGTCAAAAAAGCAAGACCTTTAAATATTTGGTGGATTAGTTATTTATAAGTGTATTTTCAGTAACTACAGTATCTATATCACATCATAATTTAAAATTTCCAATTCAAACATATAATTAACATTAATTCTTTTACACAGAACTGCTCGGTTTAACCTGCTTTCATACAAATCTAGAACATGGGATTGATTCTTCTGATGCCTTTATGTGCATGATGTTGTGGTGTACGTTAGAGGACAACACTTTAATTACAGACCACTACACAAAATGAACATACTTACGAGAAACTACTGGTCTGGCAGATCTTGTGCTGGGAAAAGTCCTGTTGCAAATCGCTGATGTATCGGCCTCCTCCACATCCTGCTGCCAGTGACTGAGAAAACATACCAAGCAAAACAACAGGGTGAGGGACAGCAGCTGTTATGAGAGACACCTTGTATGGACGCACTCATTTAACTTGAAGTCTGTCATTGTAACACCAGTGAGAATAGCTTTGTCAGTATGACTAAGAGAACAATCTTCTTTTTAGAGCTTCTTGTTCAAGCACGACTAGGGGCTTTGCATGCTTATTTTATGAGTTTGTTTGAGTGCATGCTTACAGCTAATGCAGCAAAAACACATTTATCTAATGTCTACTGAATGTAAAGAAATATTTTTACATATGAAAAAAAATCTATTAAGGTGGCTTAATGAACAAGTTGAACAAATTAACAAATTAAAAGTGAAAGTTTAGTAATAGTTTAGGATTGAATAGAATTTGTAACTGTGCCCCCCGTGTCTACCATCAACCATAGGATGAACATGATAGGTAATTCTTGCTTTATTTGATTTTTACCAGCCGCGACAATGAAGCTGGTATTGTTTTCACCTAGTGTGTGTGTGTGTGTGTGTGTGATATCTCTCACCTGTCCGGTGGAGCCATCCTGACGTCCCGACACAGCCGCCCGGTCCAAGCGCAGTATGGGTCTCTGGACAACACACACTCTCCACAACTTAGGTAGTTGGAGCAGTTGGCCACAGGAACTTCCACCAGCCCAGAATTGGACGACACAAACAACAGACCCTGCAGAAGAAAAAAAACAACATGTGTGATACAAATTCCTTATCAAAAGGATTAAAGGGCCAAACAGAACTTCTGCTTTTGGTTATTTATTTCTGATTTCAGAAAGGGAAACCATGCTAAAACAATTACTTTGCACAAATAAAAGAATGTAACCTAAACAAAATATTTGGTGCAAGCCAAGTAATTTGATTGTGGTCAAAATCACATGGCAACAATCGCTCAAGTGCTTGCTACACAACATTGTCTTCTTTTTTATTTATTCTTTTGCTTTAATCACTTTTCAAGCATGACCTATCATTGTGTAGAAGTAGACTATTATCCAGAAATGCATTTTCAGTATAAATGCGACGTTGATACTGATGTACAGCGCACCCCTTCGTTCCCAAAAGTGCAGTCTATATTTAGACCATCTTATTTAGCAGTATAAACAAACATCATGTGGATTATGTCCGTCTTTCATATCCCTATCTGGAGCTAAGAATATACTCACATAAAGTATCTTAGACTTTATTAGAATGACATAATCTTAGATAAGATTGCTTTTTGGCTGATTTGGCTCGGGCAGAGGCCATTATGTAATAGAGAGAGACAGGTAATGAAATTTAGCTCAGGGGTAAACAGCCAGAGAGGATCGGAAACGTTGTTCAAGACTCTGCTATATCTTACAAGAAAACTCAACAGCCCCTGTGGAAAGAAAGCCAGCTTCTGCTCCGATAAATCCACATTTTTGATTTTATTTTATGGATTTGAAATATGAAACATAACATGAAATATAAAACTGATAAAAACCTGTGTGACAATATTGATTATAGATATGTATTAAGATGAAAGAGTTGCGATTTACCCTCTGAGGATCAAGTTCGATGTGTTGCACAGGCTCAGGAAAAAGTATTATCTCCTCTATGATGTGCATCTTATCATTGGCATTGATGGCCTTATGGAGCTTTCCGTCATCTGAAAGACACAGGGGAGGAGTGGAAGTGACTTCTATTGAAGGCAGCAGACAGTCTGTGCGTTAGAGAACGCAACTTCTACTGTTTTAAAAACACAAAAGCAATGTTCACGTTGAAGATAGAGTGAGTGTACTTTTAGAAACTCTTAAATCTTTTTCCATTTAAAGATTTATGGAAAGACCTATGAAATGACAAATAACTGGCTGTCGTTGTGTAATGAGCTGTACCTGTTCCGATGAAGAGCACGTCGTAGGCCCTCTCCATGCCTTGGATCTTGTGCACGGCGATCTGAGTGTAGCGCACGCTGCGTTTCAGCAGCAGGGGAGCGCTGCGGATCACGCTGTCCATAAGGAAATGGTCCTTGACAAAGTTGAGCACTTTATCAGGCATGTGTAAGGACGACTTGATACCCATTTGACTGGCGTGTTTAGTTACGCACTGTGAGGGAGAGAATTAGAAATTAAAACTTAATCTCTACTTATTTAAGTAGACCTGGAAGTACTAAATGAAGCAGGATATTGTACTGACCGGTATTAGCCAGTTTTACTTAGGAAGTACATTAAGTTTGAGGTGAGGTAACATTTGAAAGTACAGAATACAGTACAATGGTTAAGTACAATTTTAGGATTGTAGACCTTGAAATTGTGGGATTGGCTGATATAGAAGTTTGTAACCATGTTTTTAAAGCTAATATCTATGGGTTTTAAGCTTTTATGTTTATTTGTTTTATTCCAGGTACTTATGAAGCGTTTAGTCAGCAAGAGAGAAAGAAGAACATCTGATTTACATCAAGCTCACTTGTTGAACAGCCCCCCCCCACCCAAAAAAGAAAACAAACATCTGTCTACAGTTACAACTGGGAATGTTTTGTAGCATTGCTGTTGTGTTGTGTCTCTTATGTGAGCAGAGTGAATAGAGACTGGTGCTGGATGAATGAACATAGGCACTGACTGAACCAAAAAAAACAAAAAAAAAACAATTGTTTGTCATAGGATATTTCCTACACCACTCACCGCCCCGGGCCGGGGTTCTGGCACTGGATGGTTGTAGGTGTACCACTGCTGTGTCTCTCTGTTGACCTCTCGGTAGCGCCCGCTGAAGGCTCTTTCCACCTGTGCCATGGTGAAAGCGCACACCGCTGAGCTGCCTGATGCTCCTTTATTCCTGTGAACACATATTTAAATGTATACATTACCCCTAGTTGAATGCATGTTTTCATTTCTTTTTACCCAATCCATCCTTTCTGCATTTTATTCTGTAAACTGGAGCAGCAACATCTGTCTGGAGAGCAGTTAGAGTGGGCACTTGTATCGTTTCCATATTAAAACCTTTATTTTGTTGATACATTAATTAGACATTGGGGTTGCATGGGCTTGTGTTAGTGTTTAAGCGCATTAAAGCTGCTCTAAATTCAGAGGAGCCAAGTAAGAAAAAGGCAACTTGCCAAGTCTGAGTGCAGACATAAAAAAAATAAACTGGCTCAAGATGGTGTGTGAGCTGTGTCAATTCAAGCGTCTGTTTGTGCATAAACATAACCTGAATAGTACCGTAAATCTGATTTTATCAAATATTTTATCTGATTTATCTGATTTTATCTTTTACATGTTTGTGTACTGCTGCCCTTCCCTGTGTGTATAAAACAAGCATAGTGTGTGCGTTGTGCATAAGCCATGGGCGCTTTTTACCAATTTGCTGTTAAAATAACAATGAAATGTTTTGCAATTGACTTTAGACCAGGTTTTTGTTGGTCAATGGCGCAATCACTTCCTGCTGTCTCAAGATAGCAATAAGCTAAGAATTCAACTGAAAACACCACCCTGTAAGACCAGCACGCCCACGGGCGCAGGTGCATTTGCTGTTTAAACAACATAGGCGCTGGACGGGAAATTGACAACTGCGTCGGTGTTAAACAAGCAAAAACACTTGCGTTGGGCCTTGCGTTGCACTGCACCGGGTGCAAGATAGGACCCTTTGTATGTTTCTTACCACTGGGAGGTGAAGACACCATAGAAGACAGTGCTCTCCCAGCTGTCTCCCATGGGCTTCAGGACAAACATGTCCTGGATGATGTTGAAGGGAAAGCCGTCATCTGGGAGGGAACACAACAGCTGGGCCTTCAGGAAGGTCGTCCATTTCTTCTGCAGCACCCGCTCGCCCCCTTCATCACCCTGCAAGCAGTTCAAGCATGTCATAGAAGTTAGAGAAGACTTTATGTCTCATTTAATCATAATTTATTAACATCTTGCAACACCCAAACATTGTGAAGGAATTAGACCAGACAACACCAGGTTGATGAAGATTTCAAAGGCTGTCCCCAAATTCTCTTTCTGTTGCAGCGTCACTCAGAGATGAACACCAATTCTCAACAACACTAGAAGATAGCAACCAATTTAGACCTGGGCTAATAACTTAAAAGATCCAATTCCAGACATGTTTTAAGTCATTTAAAATGTTCTACAAATAACAATACTGCAAAACCATTAATTTAAATTAACATGCAAAGAATATTCTAGTTTAACTGCTGGAAACAAGTTGTTGTCTTCTTCTGCTCTCAGTGTATGAGCACTGGAGGCTTCCAGTTTGGCTTCCAAACTAGTTGTGATGTCACAAAATGATGCTCGTTTGTATACATGTTAAACTCAGATGTGAGGTGAGCACAGAGAATCCTTCCTCCTAAGCAGGTGAACTTTAAAACAATTAGTGACAAACTCTCCTCGTGCATCATTATGCACAGTGAAGCTCATACATCCAAGAGAAGTAAAAAAGTAACACTTATTTATTTTTATTTTTTTAGAGAAGAAGGGGGACTTTGAATATGCTGCAATTTGCTATCTCTCAGAAAGGAGGTAAAAGAGTTGAGGCTGGAATCTCTCCTCCTTGCTTTAGAGGGTGCTGTTGAGCTCAAATAAAGGAATCTGGTTACTGTGAGAGTTATGACCCTTTGGGGAACATGTGTGGTGGATTTATACCAAACTACAAAGGCTATTTTGACAATAAAAAGTGTGTGTGTATGTGTGTGTGTGTGTGTGTGTGTGTGGGGGGGGGGGGGGGGGGG
>NC_045733.1:23734324-23766848 GCF_008692095.1 Etheostoma spectabile | reverse complement strand
ATAAAAATGCGCTTTAGCAAAATATCAGTGGCTCTTTGAAGTATAGGAGATAGTGAAATAGAAAACACACAATGGTTAGTTATTAATTAGAGCTTTGAAATCAGCATCAGTGGTTCTTGACTCGCTTCTCTTCTGAGATACTAGCTCTTTTTGAGCTGTCACTACATATTCACATAAACAGTTATCAGGCAACTTTGCAAGGACTAGCAATATCAAAGAGCTTGTAAACATACGCCAAAAGAAAATCCTCCCAAATACAGCTTGCAAGCTGGAAAAACACAGAAGAAGCAAGAGGAGGTGGAAGAAAAGGACCAAAACAAGTGGTCTCGCCCAATCTCAAGACAATTTTCCTGCCTCAGATCCAAGCGATCCCATCAGCGCGGCCTCCAACACCATGAACAACTCCAACATAACAGCACAAGGAGTGAATCGCCCTTGAGGAGATAAAAATGCTAAACTACTCGTTTCCTCCTCCATGTGCTGTTAAACAAAAACAACGGTGAGGTGAAACCTTGTGGGACAGATGCACGGCCTGGGAGCCAATTACTAGGCTGTGGTAGTAGCCTGTCCACATAATGAGGAGACCGCATTCCTGCTCTCTCAGCTGTCCACCACCGCTGTTGCTATGCTCCGCTGCGCAGCTTGTACGCTCAATCGCATTGACCACACCCCCTGTTGGCTGCCCTCCAAAAATACACCCGCTCGTCAAAGATGATGAACAAGAAGTAAAGAAAATGGTGCCACACAGTAATATGACTGCTTTACTCAGTCCCTCAGTGTGCACACCTGAATAAACAAAAGAAAGAGGGAGTGGAATAAGGGAGGGGGACGGATAGCAAAGAGGGGGAGAAAACTTCGGAAGCAGAATTACTTGGCAAACCCAAGTAAAACAGTAGTTTAAACTGCATGAAAAACTGAAATAGCTTTGATTTATCTTATCTTACAATGACATGTCCTCTTTAAAAGGTAGCACAATGTCAGGCAAGATGAACCAGCACATCTCAAATATTTCAGATATCAAAACAAAAGCACATTGGCCATGTACAGAGGAGAAAAGGGAGTGCATTCTTTCTGTCAGTCAGTCTGCAAGCGTGTTATAGATACTGAACCCGCCAACAGGGAGGGCCGTCATTCCTCGCTGTCACCTAACTCTAATCTGAGTTCAGCACTTTCTGCTCTCTGAAAGAGTACACAGGGTATGTGTTCAGATGTGAGACACTATTCTAAGAAGAAGAAAAAAAGAAACATAAATATGGTAATAGTTGGGGGGGGGGGGAGGATGTCAGCCTTCAGCAGTTAAGGGGCTTGTTTCTCAAAGATATTTTAGACTGGGATGTGAGAAAAAGATATTGTGAGAGGTGGATGCCGGTATTCTGATAACAACAGGAAGTTGTATGGCCCGCTGTTTTGGCCCATTCACCAACAAGATCAGCAGTGACACGCAGCTCATGGAGGCAGTTACAGTACTTTAAAACCCTTGGAGTCTGATTGCAGCAATCTCCTTCTCTGAGTCATAACTCAGTTAAATCTAAATACACAGACGTGCACATATTTCTTAAATTCAGTGTGACTTACACTTTCAGAGGATGTCATTATCTCTGATGTCCATCACACAAAAACATCTATCAATATGCATATAAAATCATTAAAAACCCCTCTTATATTTCCAGAATGCCTGAGAATCTTATTATTTTAAGTTTTTAGATTTCTTTCACTCAAAGTAATCCAGTGATTAGTTTTTTTTTCTAATTAGTAGTTAGTTTTCTATACATCCATGAGCATATTGTAAACAGAAACTGATTATAGCCAATATTACCATACTTTAAATGGTACCAAATGAACAAAACCCAGCCGCATCATTTATTCACTCACAAAAATGAAGAAGTGCAACAGATGAGGGGTGTTTACTTTAGCAGGTAGAATTCCTATGAATCATCTTATTACATTGATACGTTAATGCTTTAAGCATTTCTCCAGTGAATTGAGGGATAAACCACATGCCTCACTGCTGTACTGCCACAGAACAGCATCTGAAAAAATGTCAGTCAGGAAACATAGGGTTGCTGCATACCAGAGAAATAAAGGCGTTTTATAGAGCAGAGAAAGCCATTCTTCTGTCTCTATTGCACAGCTCAACTGCAGCAGTAGCCACAGTCTGGGGGCCTTCCTGTCAATGATTTCCGTATATAGAACCTCGGAGGTGTTCCGACGGCTGCAAGAGGTGTCGCAGCACCGAGTGCCAGAGCCTAGCAGGACTAAGTCATTAAGCTGTCACTTAAGATTACATGCTGTCCCCATGATTACTCACATTACTGCCTCCATGAACAAGAACCATCAGTCAGGGAGGGATGCTGCGGCATGTATATAAGGCAGCCATTTAATTGATCTGATGACAGGTGAAAAGGGATAAAGTCTGCCGTTAATTATTAAGGGTGATCGAGCAATCTCAAACTCTCGAAAATGAGGAGTAGAAGAAGGGGAATGAAGTCAGTAGTTTAAATGATGAGAGTGAATTCTGCAGTTGCTACAGTTTGCACGCTTTGCCCGCAACAAAAACAGGGCATATAGTAGAGTGGAAAAAAAGAATTTCATTTTGCTGCAAAGCACCCTTGAATACTAATAATGCCTGCAAAGCTCAACGTGCTGGTGAAGAAAGGCAAAGAGCTGGAGGGATGGACAAGTGCAGCTGACATTGTGAGGGAGATGGAAGGAAAGGGAGAGATGACATTGCAGAGAAAAAGGGAAGGAGGGTGTGGTGAGGAGGAGAGGAGGATTCAGGCAAAAGGGGAAACCAAATCTGTTGAAACCATGTTTGCACAGTCAAATGGAAAGAGCTTTAACGCACCAGTGACATATTGCCACTGCATCTACACAGGCACGAAGTACAGTACAGTTAAATGTGACCAAACATGCTTTGACATGGGAGCGTCCCTCCTTGTTTTGATGTAATTCTATCAGGATTAGGGGGATGAAGCTTGAGGCTTTGCTGTGCCTCATATTTTTGCATGGCCCTCTTGTGTAATGACCTCACCCCAACCCCAGGTGTTTTACCTTACACACGCGAGCAATCCTTGATACAATGGTGTTGTCAAAGAAGTCAAATTCCTTTCCCGCCTCACTAAAGAAGAAGTAAATCTTGTCATCGTCTCCCACGGGGTTGCCTATTGGCTGACTCTCCTCGATGTAAGCTGACCCAACAAAGACGGGATCTGTCACAAATTGAAAAAACAAACAAACGGTTACAACAAAAACATGTGGTTAGACAGACATGTTACTCCTTAATCATCTACTGTACATAAGGGAACTATTTTATCATTACTTTTGGATCGTCATACATTTGGAAAGAAGTCAGAGAGCTGCGTAAACTCTGGCTGTTTTGAAGTGCATGTGCTGCAACTGATAGGACCGGGCGCTCGCAATCTAGCAGTGCTTGTCTTTGCTCTCGGTCTGCATGCATTAGCGACTGTGCCTCACTAATGATCGCTACTTTCTGGAGTTTATCTGCTCTTTCGGATACATAATGGAAAATGAGTGTGTGTGTGTGTGTGTGTGGGGGGGGGGTCTGCCATCTGATGTTTACCTTGCAGCCATTTCAAAGAGTTTTCTGTCTTCAGAGCAGTCCCCTGACCCAGACTCTTGTAAATGACTGGCTCATTCCCTTGGAAGTTGCTGACAGTACCAGTGTACAATTTACCATCTGGAAGAAAACAACAGAAAATATTGCAAGATTTTAAATTAAGAACTTGATTTAATAATTGAACCTAATGCATTACAAAGAAATTGTGTTTTAGGGCCTTTCTTAACTGTAACAGATAAAGTCAGTAAGTCAGTAAAACTTAAAGTGAACTGAGAGCAGTCAATAGAGTAGCCTGAGTGAAGGATTACATACCTAATTTCTCACGCTCATATCCAGCTTACTTATTCACTAATTGCTTGTTAAAAAAGTTGAACACAAACTGTTGGTGTTCAGCTGGAGCCAGTCCAGGCAAACGATAAGACAAAAAATTAGCAGGCACATTATGACTCATAACTAAAATCAAAGTGGTGGTTAACATCAAAGTAGCGTCATAAACAGCTCATAATAATACTTTGGTCTTTGCATGCTAAATATTTAAAGTGACATGAAAAGAAAAAGAAAAAAAACTAAATCTGTGTATTACTACATACCAACAATGATGGCGGTGGATTTGTAATCTGGATTAAAGGGACAGCGACTGCGCCCATCTTCCATCACAACCTCGCCCACTTCATCTTTCTCCAGTGTGAATGTTGTCGTGTTCTGGAGACAAGACACATAAAGCAAATGTCCCTCAGGTACAGTCCAATTAAATTTTACATAAAGTAAAAAGTGCGCTCAGCGACCTCAAACTTGTTCTCTCCACCTCTTATTACAAAACACAAAGCACACTGACTGAGAGTTTGGTCACTTTGAACATACAGTAGCTCTGTCTGGTGATTAAGTCAGGGCTTTAGGACACTGCATCTTATGTTACAGGAAACTTTATTATTTCTAAAACATAGCAGATCTAAAGCTGGTTCATTATCATGACATACTTCTAAACTCACTAGGCTAGTTGGACAGATATTAAAAGGAAACGTTTATTCATCTGCGCCATGGAGCTGCTGTTTAAAAATCCCATTACTAAGATTTTGTAAGTCAACCTCGCATACACCTTTGTGTTGCCATAGATGCTTGCTAATGATATTAATCCCATAATAATAAAATAAAACAATACAAAAATAGTCCCTGAAATGTCATCTTTACTCCTGTACTGTAATGCAAAAAATAATAAATAAATAAATTATACATTTGTGACGGGTTTTTAAAGGTGTATGCCATAAGTGGGAACAAATAGACTGGGCTGAGTGCAATAAGCAGAGAAGTAAGGGGCAGACTGTTAGTAGTACTGTTGGTTTTGGTCTTTTCATGGCATTTGCTGACAATAAGAAAAGTGTAGAACACCAGCTTTATACTTTAAATTCTTACTGTAATAAGTACTTTTCAGAAGGTCTGTCAGGTGGTTTACTTGGTTTACACAGGAAGAAGGCTTTTGTTACTGCACTTCACTATTAAAAAAAAAAAGGAGATTTGGTTTCCAACATTGTTAATCAACAGGCCATAGAACATAATCTAGGTAAATACAGGTGCCTGAGGCGGGTTAATATATTTGTTGGTTTTGTCCAACAAACAGTCAAAAATCTAAAGACAACATACAATGACATAAAATAGAGAAAGTAGCAAATATTCACATTTGAGAAGCTGGAACTAGCAAATGTTTGGAATATTTGCTTGATACTTGACTTGACTTATTTGACTGATCTACCAATCGTTTGAAGCTAAAGTGTAGGATCCAATATTATGGCTCAAGCTTTTAAAAACAATAGAAAACACTTAAAGGATAGATTCACATTTTGTTCAAGTCTATCTTAAAACAAAACTGACATGCCTATATGGACATTAAAACCATAGGGATTTGCTTCTTAAAAGACAAAAAAAATTGGATTTAGGTCCAGTATATGATTTGTCTGACTCATATTAGCTTCAACTAAGCTCTCAATGCATTTGTGCACAGAACGACGATAGTCGAGTTTGTTCCCCATCACTTACATTGAAATTGTTTGTTGCAGGGATCTCTTTGCAGCCAGTATAGAGAATAAGGAACAATTACATTGAGCAATAAAGCATTCAATGGCTATATTGGAACAGGAGTATTGCATTAAGATAGACATAAGAACTTGGCAGTAATAATGAATTAAGCAGTAACTTGTTCCATTTAATCAAATCAAACAGGACAGTGTTGAGTGCCTCCATTGCCTGGAAAATCCTCCCATGCTTCATCATTATGAGTTGTTATTATACTCCTGGCTGGTTTTAATCCATCTCTATCATCTTATTGCTTAGTGTATCTTCTTGGCTTCAGTGTCCTATTACTCTGCCCGTAGAAAAAAACCTGAGACTGCTTTGAGAAGAGCTATAAAAATAAAACATCTTTCTCTCTCTCCCTCTCTCTCTCTCTGACTAACCTAGCTCAGAACTGCTTGAAATCCCAGTTCAGGGCCTAAAGTCCTGCCAAGTCATTTACAGTCAGAGACGTCCCGTGTTGTTGTTTTTAACCTTCTGACGTCAAAGGAGAGAGTGTAATGCCCCGCTTTAAGAGCCGAGCTGTCATGAAGCTTAATTGCCCCCCATCACTGAAATCACCGTCATCCTGCTGCCGGTTACCATCACTCCAGATTTACTCCTCTTTTAGATAAACAGATCTCCTGCTTCCTTCTCTCTTGCTAGAAACCACACAGCTTGTGTACCCCCTGTTGACTTGTCTGGCTAAAGTGCCTCAGCAGCATTTGGTTATGCTTGGATAACAGCAGATCCAATACTGACATGGTGGATAAAAGAGCTTGAATCCCTTCAGAACACCAAAAAAAAAAAAGAAAAAAAAAAGAAATGAAATATCAAAATTCAACACTGTGCTAGTGAGAGAAGTAGTGAGAAATAAAAAGCAACTCTCTGGAGTGAACACTGGGTAGATTGAAGGGTCATTACTTACTATGTAGGCGCAAGTAGGACTGAAAGCATAGGTGCCACACACAAAGAGATGAGTGCTATTAAGCCGCAGGAGGATTTTGATGTAATTGAAGCAATCAGTCTGGATGGGGGACAAATAGAGAGAGTGAGGTCCATGAGTCCACAAGATACCCTTACAACTGAATGTGTTTTTCTTGAGAGCTCCTTAAAATGGGAGCTTGATATCATATATAAATCTTTCAAAGATTTGAAACACACACACACACAAATACTTCAGATTCTGTGAAACTAAATAGAAATGGTTAGAAACATAAGTATGTCCCCGTTTTCTTTAAATGCTGTTGGGAAAACCTCCAAGCATTACACAGCAGTTGCCTGGTGGGCTTTCTGTAATACACACACCAAAGTTGTACACTGCAGTACAAGGATTACCAAGGTTTGTCACCTAGGGATACAACAGCTGGCATGACAACAAGGTAACAGACAGACAGAGAAGCAGTGCACAAAAAAAGAGCAATTCCCTGGCGAGCGTGCACACTTGAATGAATCTATTTGTACTGGTGGAAAGGTTTGTCAACACAGAACTCAATGCTCGTTTTATCTTCTCTTGACACTAGGGAAATGATTTAGAAAAACACTGCAAGGAAAGACCAAACACCCTGTGCAAGAAAATCCATGCTCTTGATATTGTCATACAAAAAAAAAAAAAAAAACTATCTTCCTGAGGTACTTTCATTATTTGGCGTTTTGCTGGAGCAGTAAAAGATGCCACTCACCTCCAGGTTCTTTCCTTTGAAGCTGCATTCTTCTCTTTTTCCAGCAGGAGTGCCCCACGTCAGCTGGAGATAAAAGAAGAAGAAACCCGGAATAAGTCATGCCAAGTTCAGGGAACCATGCTGATTCTACTGAGGACTCTCTTTAATGTCAAAATGTATACAAAGAGCTGGTGTGTGGAAAAGAAACATACAAAAATTACCTTGTGATTCAACAAATGACATATTGAGTCAAGTAAGCTAGAATTTAACTCTTAATATTAAGTGTTCGAGAACGGCATTATCAAATCAGATAAAACCATTACTTAAAATAGTCTTTGATTGCCATTAATAACCATAATAGTAGTGTGAGTGTATTATCATTGGGCCCACCTTATTGCAATTTTGATTCTGATAACCCACTTGGCACTTGGTCCTACTCACGTTCTTCTGGAGCTTGGTCTTGCTGATGTCCGAGAGGCTGAGGGCAAACAGCGTCTCCCTGGCTCCGACGTATAGCATGTCGTCCTCCTGGCTGAGCAGCAAGGACGTGTAATTGAAGACACCGTCCACAGAGAATCTCTTGGCCGATCTTTCCTTTGCATCTGGGAAACAGCAGGAAATCATCACATTGCAGGACAGAACAGAGAGGAAGAGCCTGGTAGAGTACATACCCTGATGCTGAAGGTACAAGAACACACATAACTAGCTACCCGATTCCAACGCTCACAATAATACGTTGTTTCTGCAGAAGTAAAACAAGCAATGATTTACATTTGACATTGCTAGGATTTAAAATGCATATTATATAAAAAGATACATTTTATTCCTGTTAGATACAAAATACCTGCCAAAATGATTGCTTTTGTGATGATGCACAAAACATCACATGTATATGATTAGTTAGTCATTTCAAACCAGAAAGAAGCTGTACATGCTATATAATGTATATGCTGGTTACTGGCATACAACAGTTTTCAAATGTTCTTAGGTGAAAACCTATGAGTATTTTGTTTTATTGGTGAAATATAAGCAACTTATAAAAGTAGACATCACCAAAAGATCTGTAGAAAAGTACAACCATTTTCGGTGATATTGTCCAACGCAGAGATCCAAGTAATAGCAAACGACTGCATCTTATGCAAGTCTATGGGTCTAATTTGCTGGGTCTAATTAGCCAATTAATGAAGTCATCATTTTCAGTCAATTGGTTCTGTTTATTAGAAGTGAAACATCATAATTGCAAAGAGAATGTAAGTCCCAGCTTAACAACAATCACGCCACAACTGAAAACATAAAAACGCTTAAAATAAATTGCTAAAGTTGAGGTTTTTGTTGAATTCAGGCAAGTGCTACTTGGACCTATTAAACTCCAAAACCACCACTGACTACCACACACCCACGTAAAATAACTCCTACTCCAGTGGGCCGGACATCGCAAATGTACGATTGCATAGGTGACGACGTCTGAACTCATGTTTGCTACATGTTAGTACTCCAAGGATATCTGGGAATCTGTCAAGGCATCAGAGAGCCACAAATGTAGCAGAAAACAAGAACAAGTGGACAGACGTCACATTGCATCCAACTAAGGCACAACACTGTGGTGAGTCTCAGTCACATCAGTTTATGATAAAAAAGGGGGAACCTCTCACTGAGCATGTTGTCATTTCTGCAGCCCTCACTCCTGTCCTCTCTGTTTATCCCTCTCGCACAGCGGCAGCCAGAAGCTACTGTAGCTCCATGAGAACATGTCACATGTACGCCAGTGAGCCACGTCCACACTTTCCTGTAATGGCCAGCTCCCTCTTTGCTGTGCTCTCTCTCCCTCTTTCACTCAACACCAATCTAAATCTCCTTTCTGCTACTTGCCAACCCTCTTCAAATGGATCTGTTTAGCTATGGGCCAAGAGTCAAATGAGTTACTTTTCCCCATGTTGCTCCTTTCCCTGCAGCCTCAAATAGTTTTTGTGATGAAGTAGAAATTGAATTTACACATTGCTCCATTTATAGCATTTCCCTTGGCAACGCTCTACAGGATGCACTACAGGATGATCTACAGTGGCATCAGCAGCAGCTTCTTTTTATTTTTTTCCACTGTGAAGTGGAGTTTGAAGAGATTTGGATTGATTTTTGTAAAATTGCTCTGACAATTGGTCACTTTTCAGATTTACTTACTGCGTGACAACATGCTCAAATGACCAGGAAGTCCAGAAGTCCAGAAGTCCAGGAAGTCATAAATAGGATTTATTTAAGACCTTCAGTTATTGAGATCCGAGATACAACAGCCGAGTTGGGGTCCATGTGGATCTGGATAGGTGGATGTTATCACTTGATATCTATCAGCAAGACTAACAATCTTCTACAGGTCACCAAAGATACCTGATATCTGCAATCAAATAGTTGTGCATCCACTGCATACATACTTTTTACCCTTTGCAGTTTTTGACCATATTTGTAAATGTTTATCCATTGCCTCCCATTCCAAACATATTAAACTCACTCGATGTGCACCCCAAGCCAAAATGCTGGGAGTCACAGACACATCTGCTTGTCCAAATAAGATTACTGGCTTGTATCTGGAGTCGTCAACAATAATATTTGCTGCAGTTTAACCATTTACAGTATTTCCCTTGTTAATAACCAGCACATTGCATTAAAATTTAGACCCTTCTAACAGTAAGAAAAAGACACCAGCATCTCCCAACACTCCAGGTGGTGCATAATGCAAATGGAACTAGTAAATGGCAATAAATGTTTACAACCCACGACTTAAACTTTCCAATATGCTCACAAACAAATGGTTCATCTAACACTCAAGGCACTTTTGGCAGATGATCACTTTCCCCTTATGGGGTTGAAAGCCAGCTGTACAGACCCCATCTTGTCCAAAATCAAATCTAAGGACCTTTCCAGATCAACAGCCCTCATTCTGTTTAAAACGTGACATCTGGAGTCAATAAAGAGAAGGGCCTATCATCAAAATCCAGGGAGGATGGAGACAAAATTAAAAAAAACACTTACTTTTGTCATTCAGGAAAGAAAAAATACACATTTCCTAATGTGGAGAAGGAAAACGTTTAATTTCAAGGTAATTAAGTCTGTTAAAAATGTCCTAAATGCTCATAAAGTGACTATACTAAATCCCAGTAGACCCTGCTGATAGCAGACAAAGAAGTGCTATCCCTCCTTTCAACATGGAGACATATCATAGCTCGACTGTCACAGCTCCCCTGGGTTTTGGGTATTCAAAGGAACCAAAAACAGCCTTCCCTGAGCATATTAAAACTCTCTGACATAAATCACAGTGACATCCTGTTAGACAGACAATGAAATAACGAGCTGAGGGGAGCAAACTCATGAAACTTTTACTTGGAGAGCAGTCCAGGGCTTATTAGCAGAAGGTTGTATGTGTGTGTGTGTGTGTGTGTGTGTGTGTGTGTGTTTGTGTCTGTGAAAGTGTGTACGTGTGTGTGTGTGTGTGTGTGTGTGTTGGGGGGGGGGGGGATTAAGGTCAGGGTACTGAGTGGGAGTTGTAGTAACCAGGAAGATTGGATTGAGATGTTGACCTATGAGGAAACATGCAGACAAGGGAAGAAAATGTTATTTTCAAAGCACTCTGAGATGGATCTTTGAAAAAAGCAGAAGGTCAAGTCAGTAACAAACGTCAGTTGTGTCAAGCTGCAGCAATGCTCTCTCTCTCTCTCTGACTTTTTTCTGCGCCTTCCAATGCAGCCTATAAGTTGTATGTTTTGACATGCTTGCAGCAAAATGCCGGGCATCTACAGGCTATTTCACAGCCAGGCACCAGGTCCATTCATCACCCGCCTCTTTAATCAGTTTGCTGTCACCAAGCCGCAGCCCTCAACCTCTGCTAATGCTCATCACATCACACCTTCCACCAATATGGCTGCTTTATTGCCAGTGTTAACATGCTGAATTAGTTAGTACCACAGGATTTTTTTTGTAGTCCTTGTGTATTTGCCTCAATTTGCTGTGGTCATGAAAGCCTACAAACTGCAAAACAAATTGGCCAATGGTCAAAACTAAAGCGCAGTGGCACAGTTAAAAAGATGCATTGTTTGGGGAGAATTTCAAGCTGGAAGATCAGCAAGCAAAACTAGAACATTTAAGAACTCAATATCTTTCCGCACTGATACATCAGCAATTAATAAGGTGAAATTTAATTTTTTCAGTGGTTGAGTTATCACTGAGGATGTCCGAGAGCTGCTGCTCTGTGATTACAGAAATGTTTGCGATAGAATCAGACAAAATCTGTGCACACACAATGAACAGCTACAGACGTCTTGAATTCTAACGGTGAGACATGAGGTGAAAGTTGTACATTTTTATATATGTTCAGTATATTATATTACCTGCCAACAGATGCTTGTGTTAATGCAAGCTGCTGATAATGAAAATGCTTCACTGTGACTATTGCAATACATGCAACATGCATTGACTCAAATAGGTGCTTGTGTGCATTTTTGCATAACAGGCAGAAGAAAACATGAAAACGATTTGCACATAGCCATCCATAGTCATTTTTAGATTTATACAACATATAACATATTAATTTGGGAGCTTTGGCGGTGTTAATACCCACACTGTGTTTATCTTTGACTGGTTGCTGACCGTAACTCTACATTTACCGTAAATACATAAGAGGTAACAATTTCCTCATCTAACTTTTGGCAGAAAATAAAACAAATTTCCCTAAATGCTGTAGTATACAAGCACATAGACTGTAAGACAAATATACTGTATGTTTTTGTAATGTAGTGTGTAGATATAAAAACAGTGCTCTTAAGGGAAAATGCTTATGAATCATCAAAATAATTCATATTCCTGACACATTAATAAAAAAAATTTTTTAATAGGTATCTCCAAATCTTGGATTTCCATCACCTGGGGAAAATCGTAAATGTTTTTTTTTCCTGTCAGTACAAAACACCCAGTCCTGATATGTATTGGGTATTTTTTAAGATTACTTTTTTTTGTTTTAAAAGTAATCTAAAAGTTGATGCTAACTGAGCACGGTGGCTCAGTAGTTCTGCCTCACAGCAAGAAGGTTCTGGGTTCGAATCCAGGTCATTCTGGGCCTTTCTGTGTGGAGTTTGCATGTTCTCCCCGTGTTTGCGTGGGTTTCCTCCGGCTCCTCCGGTTTCCTCCCACCATAAAGACATGCATGCTAGGTAACTAGGACTACAGTTGAAAATTAGCCGACTGGTTAACACTGGCGCATTTACAGAAATTCTGATTAATGTGCATTGCCCTAATCAGATAAATAAATCCTAATCCTGCCATATCTTTAAATTAAGACTATAAATGCCTTCTGAACGACTAAATCACTGTTGAGAGACCAAAATAGCACAGTGACATCAATTATGATGTCCTCCGAATCGCTTCATTCACATCGCAGCTGAGTGTGTTTGGTGTGTGCTTACTCACTATTGAGGTAACTAAGATATCACCAGAGGGTGCCAGCTAGCAGACACACTGTCACTGAGAAATAGAATACATGCCAGCACTTTGGCAGGCATCATGTTTCAGAGAAAACAGAGCAGGATCAACCTTTTTTTTGAAGGTTTAATAGTACTCAGAGGCTGGCGCGATTGATTGGCTGCTTGGTAGGTATATGCCTGCCAAGACACTCCTAAAAGGCAGACTGTAAACAGGCACCAGATTTACTAAAGCAGCCTGAGCCAAGTCACAAGGCAAGGGGGCAACAGGGACAAAGGGGTTTGTTTGCAGCCAGGCAGAGAAAACCCAAAAGGAGAGGAGAGTGTGGCACTGCTGATATTAATCTCACACCAAGCTCCTCTTATCCTACATGCGAAACACACACATTTATCTAAAGAAATGTCCATCTCTGCCCTCTGCAAGCTGAAGCTACACAGCTTCAAGGCTCTCCGTTTGACTTGATTTGATACTGGACTTGATAGCAGCACAGGAGCTCCTGACAAAGTTCATCGCAGCACTGATCCCCGTGATATTTGGGCAAAGTGATGGTTATTTCATTGTCAGTGACTACTGGCAACCAAGAGCTGCTGTAGTGTGCCAGCCAAGTCAGCACAAAACATTGTTGGTCTGCACAGTTAGAGGACACAGACCTCTGATGAGGAGGCAAACTGGGTCAGAGGAGTTGGGGAAAACTTTAAACAGACTTCACATATTTCCTTTCTGTCTAAACATGAATGGTTTGGATTTCAACACAGAAAGCCCTGGGGCTATATGAGTGAATTATGTTTGATTTAAAAGGGTAAATTCGCAAATGAATGTACATTGAGTAAAACCTCTACAAAACCGGATATAGACTAAGACGGGGTGGAATTGGGGCAGGGGAAGAAAAAAAAAATAAAAAAAAATCACACTTTAGTGGACTGTAACTAAAGCTGATAGCACTGAACCAGTTTGGGAAAGGGTGAGGCACCTGCAGTGTCTGTAATGCCGGACTATACGGCTTACAGATGTGCAGTGTTGTTTTGAATCACTGGGAATGATGGTGTGGCTTTGCTGCAATTTTGTGTGTGCATGCTGTGAATTATGTTAGTACTTGGGTGTGAGTGAGTGGGTGTGAATGAGTGTGTGTGTAAGTATGTGCACATCATACTGAGAGACAGCTGCACCTGGCAGATAATAACCAGAGCCTGACGGTGTGTAAGTCCAGTGTTTGCTGTGTGTGAGGATTATGCAGCAAAAAAGTTGTTAATGATGCCACACGGTTAAATGTGCAGGCTCAGAATCAAGGCATCAACAGAAAACCATCAAATGACTGATTATTGGAAATGTCGAACAGTTGCGCTTACTGTAAAAGCCCTGGAATACTGGAAAATGTCCCCTTCACCCACTGAAGAAAAAAGCATCTCCCTGACACACAGATACTAAGGATGAGGGAAGTGGATAAAATGCTGCATACCTCTAAAAGCCGAGAACAAGGGGCTGACAGAGACATGATGCTCTGCTCTGTAATTATTGGCTTTTAGGTGTCATCCTTATGCACGCACACACCCAAAACTCAAAGCAGCAGATTTTTCGGCAGTGGTCTACCACTGCTGAAAGCTCACAAAATCCTAGATATAAGCTTGGTAAGACAAAGAGACACTCCATTTGGTATTTGAGTGGGATATTTAAACACCGGCTGAAACAGTGAGAGCGGGAGACAGATAGTTGTTTATTTTCCTTACACTATATTCAAAATAGGCCTGCCTGTGTTCGTCATGTGTGGAATTTCTATCTATCCTCCTCCTATTCTCTACCTAAAGACAGTGTCACAGGCATCTAAAACACAGACGATAAAAAAAAAACTTTGCCAACTTTTGTTCAGCCTTCCTATAACAAAAACTATCTTTACGAATGATTACGAACCCCTTTTTCTTTCATTTACTGTATGCATTTTTTTTAGGAATATTCATTTACTGTATTGACATTCTGTAATTTTACCTTTCTATATTAAGTGTTTTTAACTGGGACATGTGGGATTCAAACTGCTTTCACACATACAAAGGATTCACAGGAAAGTTTGAACGTGTGTAATCCAGCATTATTGTTTGCAACTCTGCTGTATCAAAGCTGTATTAAGTTACTGCTAATGCCAAATCAACATTTCCTACACCAAGTGACTTTTATTGTGAAGCAGTCACAGAAAATGCAATGGGTTTGTCACAGAGGCTGGCACCAACATGATCGCTACTCAAAAATGCATCTCTAAATACTGTAATTTTCTGCATTAATTGAGCAGATACACCAGTTGCTCCTCTATTGTACTTCTGACAAAGTAGCTGGTTGAGGAGTGTTTGCTCTAGCAATAACTGAAATCTTAAGAATTTAAAATTTATTGGAGGTATCGGGAAGCTTTGGACTTCCCACCTCCTAATCCATCTTCCAGTATTTCAAGTGTTTATTGGTAGTTACTTATTATGTTCTTAATTGCACAGAAAAAAAACACAGGCACCCCAAGAGATTGGCTTGCTGATAAACATGTCTATGGCTTGGCCAAGTGGACTTGAAGAGAAAAAAGGGCATTTGTTTTGGCACTGCAAACATCCAAATCCAGTTGGCTTGCAGATGGTTTCTGCTACAGCTACAAGTTCATCAAAGTACACTTTGACACATCTCTTCTTCCATTTTCTAGCTTGCACACTTGTCGATTTTTAGGGCACCAGTGGAGCTGTGTGCAGTTTATTAAGTCCACTCACTTTGGATTGGCATGTGTTAAAGTCCTTAAAGTCCCTGTGTGTGTGTGTGTATTTGTGTGTGTGTGTCTCTCTGGAGAGGCCCTTGATGAGAAAAGCAGTCAGGAGTCGCACAAAGTCTTCTGCTCTCTACTCATCCACCACAAAGTAAAGTACTCAAGATGAGAAGTGGTCAAGCACATTGGTTTTATGCTCTTTGCTATTGGCTTTTCACGCACGCACGCACGCACGCACGCACGCACGCACTCTGTAGCCATGTTGCTATCAGGAGCTTGGTGAGCTCAGGACCTCCACACCTGCTGCAGTAGCCTACATATTTTGGCTCATAAGGGTTATTCTGACCTGATATACTGTAGTCTGAAAAAAAATGTAACTATCGGCGTCAACAGATGTCATATATATTGATAGGGAGAACCCTTCCTATCATGAATCCATGAGTGCTACACCTGCACACACAGCAAACTGTCAGTTGTCGTTACTGATCTAGGCAATTTGTCAATCAGACAGGATTCCAGTGTGATCGAATCTTTCAGCTCAGTATATAACAGTCAGCCAGGCCTCACAGGGACACACACCTCACTTTCTCTTTTAAACACACACCCACAAGTAGGAGTAAGAGGCATGTGGAGCGTTTTAACGTACTGGATCTGAACCTGGAAAGTTCTGACTTTTAATGGAAGATGCATGAGACAACTGCTTTTAACCATTTAAACGGAACATATTATGCTTTTGTGTTTTCTGTCATATCTACAATGTTATGCTTTATTTTTATGTTAAATGTGGTCAAGTAAATAAGTAAACTTGTTTTAGACAAATCACTGTGATCTAAAACGTTCAGATTTCCAACTGTTCTATATGCTCCGGTTTCAAAAGTTCTACGCAACTCTAAGCCGGCCTTCTATGATTGGTCATGTGCGCCAAGTAGGCAGGACTGGAGTGTGTTTCTTTTTTAAACCACTGCGGTGTCAACATTGGACTACTTCCACTGCTAACTATAGCTACATGGCTAACGGCAGTAAACTATGTAATCTTGGCTGCCAGTGTTAAATTTGTCCCCAATTCCAGGTCACACTACTGCTGAAATGTGTCCGATTGGGTAGTGTTTGGATCAGAAGCCTTTATCTGCAATTTTTGATGGTAGAAAGTGCTGCTTCGTTCCACTACAACCTTACAATAGCATACTGCTAACTATTAAGTAGCTACATGCTAGTGTGCCATACAGTCCCTGACAAAAGTCTTGTTGCTTGAGTACAAATTGACCTGAAGTGCCGCTGAAATATATTTCTAATCAAGATTTATTTACAAGAAATGGCTCATTTTAATCCCAACAGCTTTTGTAATAATGTTTCAGTGCAAAACGAAACTGTCAAAAAGTATTCTAATATTCACAGCTTGGTAAAGCCCATTGAGTCAATTTTTGTTATCGCCTTGTCATATGAGCTTCACCTGTGACTAATAATGGATCAAATAGGTCTCAGGTGTGTATAAAAACAACCCCAGTACACTAGACCTTCACATCAACTGCAACTAGACCTCTGCAAACATGCCTAAGATTCACCCTGAGACTAAAGTTTTGGTTATCAAGAGGCTGAAGACCAGATCCACTGTTGATGTGGCAGACACCTTCAATGTGTCTCAGCGTCAAGTACAGAGAATAAAAAAACATTTGAAGACACTGGAGACGTTTTTGACAAGCCCAGGTCAGGCAGACCCCGCAACACAACTGCTCGAGAGGACCGTTTGTTGGCTCGAAAGTCCAAGGCCAGCCCATTTTCTACTGCAGCAGAGCTCCACGAGACCTGGTCACCTGAAGTCCCTGTGTCAACCTGAACAGTTTGTCGGATACTGTCTCGAAATGGCCTCCATGGTTGAATCAGTGCCCAGAAGCCAGCACTAAACAAAAGACAATTGAAAAACTGTGTGGCATTTGCCAAGGCCCACAGCCTGCTAAAAGGATGGACGATGGAAAAGTGGAAGAAAGTGGACTGGACTTTTTCAGGATGGATTAAAGAGACAGGTGCTCTTACAGAGGCTACATACAGGTGCAGCTGCCATAGGCAGTAAGAGAAAAAGAAAGTGTGTTTTTTTTAAATGCTAATAAACATGTTGTATATAGTACATAGTACAAGTATAATAATGCAAGTATAATCTTAAAAATGCTATATTATAGTTGCCCTTTAAGCTCTGCCTTAACTCAAAAATTAAAACCATGAAGTGTTTCCCAAGCACATGCTTATTCTTGTTGCGTTGTTTAGATAATAACATTTAAGATTAAGATTTACAGCTTTTCAAATCGGATTTTAATCCGTCTTGAATGCCTTTACACTCACTATATTTTGAGATTAGATAACTATCCGATCAACCTACGACGCCTCAAGTGACCAGGTGTGAATTGGGTCTAAATCTCAGATTATCTTCCTATAAGTGCGATGTCAAAGCTCCTTTATGCTTTTTTTTTTACAGTAATGTGGACACACTTTTGTTTTGGACAAATATACACTGCATCCCAGCAATCCAAAAAGCCCACCTAATGACACTCTTTAACCTCACATTCCTCTCTGTCCATCTTAATTAACAGCTACACCATTATTCCTCACTGCTTGCCATTTTCTTCAAATCAAATGTTCCTGATCAAAATCTACAAAGACTGAACTTTTCTGTACATTCCCTGGAGCGTGCAAGTGATGAAGCCATTAAAGCGTATGAAACAGATGGAGTTGATGTGCTGTAATTATGCTCCTTTGTTGCGGCTGTTATGGCATTATATGCAGGCACTTGCGAGTGCCACCTCTGCTGGAAGCCGCAGACTGCTTTTCTTTCAGGATCAGAAGGCGTGTCCTTGCCGGGTTTTTGGTGGGCATCGGAGCATGTCACGAGCATTTTGCCTGACCCCCCTCTTGCCGCCCCTCCTCTGTTTTTGCACCGCGATCCACACACTGCCAAGGTCACTGGATTAGCATGCATGAGAGAAAACGCACAATATTCATCAAACATAAAGCTAATGCAAACGGGAAAGGACACTGGGTAGACTGAGCATACACAGCATGCTCAGTAGCTCCGTTTAAAGGGGGCATTTTGATTTATTTCTTCACTAGTAGGCTGTGTGAAAGTATTTAGACTGACAGTTTCCTTCGGAACTGAATGTTGTCTTTGTTACACATTCTGAACATTACATAAAAAACCTTGTATAATACAATAGTAATTCATAGAGGACACCTACTTGTGGAGCTGTGGGTTTGAAATCTGGCTTATGTGAGCTTTGGTGTATAAATGTTTTCTCTCTTCCAGGTAACCTGACAATATGTCAATTATTACAAAATTATATTATTTAAATATATGATTACATTAAAATTAACCCGTAAAAAGACAGATTTGCACACATATTCTTTAAATTGTCCCTTTGGATATTCCAAAACATTATGTTAGCCAATTTTGTTTTTATACAAAAAAAAAAAGAAAAGAATGGAGGACAAAGCCTTTCTACATAAATTCAGATAGATATTCTGATTACCATTTAATGAGATTAAATATAAAACTAAACCACACTAGGGTTAACATAGTTGATAATTAAAGGAATACTTTGACATTTTAGGAAATAAACTTTTTTGCCACATCTCACATGAGAAGCTTGATATCATTCTGCTAATCTAACCAGCTGCCGGCAGCAGTTTTATAATCAACGGACAAACATGATAGTGGTATAGATAATCTCTTTCTCTCTCTCTCTCTCTCTCTCTCTCTCTATCTAATTGTTGGAAAAAACAAAGTTATCTTATTTTCAGAGATGTCGAAAGGTTGCTTTAAAAAAAGGGACCACAATCAAGTTAGAAGGGTGACGCACAATACAGTTCTGCAGTTGAGCCAGACAACAGCAAAGAAGGAAAAAAAAAAAAAAAACGCCCTAACCAGCTCATTAATGTAAGGTGTTCTTCAGTGCAGAACCTGAATTTCTCCTTCGTGTTCCAAGTGAAAGAAAAAGAAAAGAGGACAAATAAATCCTCTCCTCAGCTCATATCTGGAGAAAGACAATAACATCATGCCTCTGAAGTTTCTGATCACTTACAGTGATACCGTATGCCTAACTGATGCTTGCTGCTTCGAGTCCCATGATCCTTTGTGACGTTTCTCTGCACAAGAGCCGTAATGAAAAACAGACAAGGCTCCCCCACTACAGCAACCACAAAACCCCTCCACTCACTACATATGAGAGATTAGCCTGCTCATTAGGAGAGAAGGAAGGAGCGAGAGGAGATGGAGAGAGGACAAAAAGAAAAAAGGGACGCCTTTCCAGGAAAAAAGGCCATGTTGAGGCAAGGGTCCTCTCTCCAGAAAAGAGCTTGGGTCCCCCTTTTCTTACACACTATACAAACCAGAACGGAGGTTTAAAACAAGGACCTGCTTTACATGTTTTGCATCAATGGTGCGGGTTGAATTGAGGATAGTTTATATACAAAACGTTAAGCATGTTAGTGATGTTGCAGACCCCGTCTATGCAAAGCTGTACTCTGAATAAATAGGTTACAATCAGTGTCAGTGATGTTTAAATAGGATTTTCTACATCGTATTATCATCTGAAAAGCATGTTGTCTCACACTTCTACTTATGCTCTCCAGTTGAGTTAATCTCAATCACTCACTGCTGCCATCAAAATACATGAAATTCAGATTATGAGTGGAGCAAAAGCAAGGGAGGAAAAATAGAAACATCAGTGGTTTGCAAAACACTCACTTGCTGGGAACCAGCCTTGGGCCAATTTAATCCATTTACTTCTTTGAGAAACCAGTTAAACGGCTCAATATGTGAAAGGTTGTTCTTGGGTATGAGTGATGCCTAATTCAGATGGTGCATGTAAATTACCGCACAACGACTCACCGAGCTGAATGAGGAGTGGAGAAAACAAGCATCAGATTTTTGTTTTCAGAGAGGGGGAATTAAAATTCAGACAGGTAGTGTTTACAGCAGCCAACGCACCGCTACATCCACAGAAGCCTGTACTTTGGTTGCTGCTAGGTTGGCATATTTGCCTGCATGAGCAGTGTTGCTAAACAGAGATTGGGATAGTATAAAAATACATTGTAGGAGACTGGAAGCTAATTTTAAGAATACATCTGTAAACTGTCCTTTTCCAAAAGCTATACCACAGGATGTTAAAAAAATAAGTGTTTAGCAAAACTGAAAAGCAGTTATTTGTCATAAGCTCCCATAATGCATCAATCAATTACCAAAAGGCTGTTAGCTGAAACAATAGTGAAAAATAGCTCAACGTTTTTAAATTATGAAAGCTTCTTTCACATTCATTATGATAACAGCAATGATGCAGTGTGTGTGGAGTAATTACATGCTATGATGAAATCATTGAAGTGCAAAAAAGGCCTTCCATTTAATCAGTGGATTCGCCAGGCAACATAAGTTTATATTTGAGAGACAAATTGTTGCATTCAACTGTACAAAACAAAAAAAAAGGGAATGGAGGGAAAGCCAAGTGAAGGTACAAAGGCAAAACTAAATGTACTGCAGAATACCTTTTTTTTCTTCACCTGAGTAACTGAGGAGTCAGTTTATGCTTATTTTACCCACATTACCCTGTCAAGGCTCAGGGTGAACACGCACGCACGCACGCACGCACGCACACGTATGTGCAAAGAGACATCTAATATTAAAACAGACCTTCAGGGAACAAACTTATAATTGCATGTATTTTTGAGAAGTGGTAATTCTAGTTCAGGTGTCTTCAAGTTTGCACATGTACATGTGAGCCTGCAGGCACTTGTGGTCTCTGAATACACAGCTGAAAAAGGCTGGTTTACTACACACTTGTTGCAGCTGTGTTTGTTGTCTTTGTTCACCACTGACAAAAATGATGTTACTTTGGGGTGAAATTGACAGATTTCTAAGCTCCACTGCCCTAAGAGGTAGACAAAAGCAGGCTCCAGTCAGTTGTTTCAAAAAATGAAATTACAAGTGCTGTTGCAGACTTCTTAGCTGTAGATAGAAAGCTAATTAACGTTAGCTTTATGAGTTAATTGAAAGCACCATCTCCAGCTGACGTTTTATTTTTCCAGGTGGCTTGTTTTTAAAACATGAACCCTGGAAAAGGTCTTAAATTAGCACTTGATAGCTACGAATATGAAATCGTGCTGAAAGACTGAGGCTAAAGCTTAAGTTAGCATCCTCACTTGATGATCCATGTAGAAGACAACAGAGAAAGAAGAAACAAGTATTTTATTGCAGTATGGAAGTATTTAATCCTAGTACTATGAATAAGATAGGGACATTAGACATATATTTTGAGCTAGATAGTTACCTGGACACGCTAATGTTAAGGGCTATATACGACTATTCAAATATTTGTTCCTTGGGTAGGTTTTCGATTTTCAATTTTGGGATTTGAATATTGTTTTTGTGGTTTTGTTTTCCCTTCCATACTGTAATAACATTGGGACAGACTCAACTTTGGAGAAGCACAACCCAACATCACGCTGCGGTCATGTAACCGTAACATGTAACATCACTACTTCTACTTTCTAAAAGAAAGTTTTAAAACACTATGGAGGGTGAAAACGAAACACAAGAATAAAAAAAAAAACACATTTTACCCTGGAAGGTCTCTTGCAATGCTAAAAAAATATTAATGACAAAAACATGCCAGGTAATTATTATGACTTACTGAAGGAGAAACTGATGCGCGGTGTGACATCATCCTCAGTGGCCATCAATGATTGAAGGCAGCTAGCCAATAGCAGCGCAGCAGCCAGAAGACAGTGGACAGTCGCAGCTAATGTCCACATGGTTGCCTGATCCTCTCACACAGACATACAAAAATGAAAGCAGTTGGTTTTAAAATTCCTTGGAATTCATGAAGCCCCTCTTGACTCCACACAGTTTATTTTCTCACTCCCATCTTCCTGCAGGATGAGGGGGAGTGAACGTGTCCTTGACTTGATTCTTGTAGTCCCAGTGTCCTTACACTCGGTTATAAGACTCTTAGCACAGAGAAGAGGAATCCTTTCTGGATTAAAGGCCACTTGTTGTCATCTACTCATCGTGCTCTTCGATGAATCCGCACTAAGCTCAAACCAGTGGCCATTTAGGAAAAGTCATTTTGGATCTGTGGAGAGAAGAGAGAGAGATTCTTTCTTTGTGTTTGATCCAAGAACTTGGAAAAAAAAAAAAGATGAAAAACAAACTAGAATAACAGAACCATGTCCAACTCCTGACGCTACAACCAACAACAACAACAAAAGCATAAGAACTGATACATTCAGGTGCGGTTCATCTTGGGGGAGGGTGTGTTCATGACACAAAAATCACCAGTCTCATCTCTCGGTCTTGAGACATTAATAACTATACCAGAATAATGGCTTCAGCTGAAGCCATGAGGTCAGAAAACAAATATTTATGCTTTTACTGATTACTCTTTCACCACACTGCCAACGTAAAAACTCAACTAAACAGACCATTCAGACCACCAGCCAGTTAACACACAACACACCACCAAGCGCAACGCGCACGCGAACGCGGCACACACACACACACACACACACACACACACACACACACACACACACACACGCTTGAAGGGTTTTACAAACTTTAAAGTCTGTGATAATGTCCAATTTGCACAGCAGTCCACAAAGTTTCTCTGCAAGATAAAACATGTTCAATTCTCTTTTTCTAATCCCTGTATTTAATTATGCTGTCAACAATCGGTGAGAGATCCCGAAGAAGATAACATGGAAGCTTGGCTTTACTTTTGTGGCTATGTGGGGAAATAAATGAAAGAACAGTGACTCCCAAGACAACTCTGTAATTTGTCTCAAAGAGGAACATTGAACACATCTGCTTTTTAACTTTTATTGGCCTCAGTGTGAGTGTGCAGATAAGGTGGCGATTATGTAGATGCATGCTGAGAATTTTTATTTAGTAAAGGGTTGGCTTTCTTGAAAACACTTGAAATATGTACTACCCAGATCTACTCCATCTCTCTTTGCTAAACAAACACAGGACATACTGTATAAACAACTGTATAACTCTATGATTAAAATAAACTGGGGAATTGCGTTTATGGTTCTTAAATCAGCAATTACACATTTTTTGGCTACTTGGGGGTAGCAGAAACAAGCTGTAAACACAAGACTGAACTTTTAAAGTGCCCATATTATGACAAATTTGCTTTTTCCTGGGATTTGGAATGTTATTTTGTGTATCTGGCACATGCACGCACGCATGCACGCACGCACGCACGCAGAACTACTTACATGTCCCTGTTTTACAGGTATTCCACAAGTGTGTCCTCGTTTAGAAGTCCCCCAGCTAATCCTGCCTTGTACTGACCAAAGTTGTAAAACCGTTATCTAGCTGTGAGCCTTACCTAGCTACTGTGAATGTGTGACTCCCAACAAATTTAGCTACAGAGTGAGACATCTCACTTCTATACTATAACAGCCCTAAAATCCTAAACAGACAGGGTACAAACAGGATTTGCAGCAATGTGCAGTACAACAAAAATGTTGTGTTTTTTGAAAATGAAACCAAGTAAACCTATTCTGGTACAACCTCAAAATACAATTATGAACCTGAAAATGAGCATAATATGCACATCCAGTAAGTACAAAGCTACATTAGCATTCATTTAGAGTCATATTTACAGCCACCTGAAGCGAACGTCTGCCTCTTAAACTGCTAAATGTTCCAAGTTCACCAGCGAGTCGGAAACTTTGTCTATCTGCTGTTTAGTACCGAGCTTTCTCTCCAAAAGGCACCAACTCTGGCACTACTGTATGAGAACCCAGTAAATGAAAATGAAAATTATCTATGGCTTTGTTACGAAGGCTTTTTGTCATTTTGATTCAATGTTAATATGTTGATTATAGCCGCTTTAAAAACAGCCATGCTAACAGCTCTGAAAGACAGTGCTGCACATTAAATGCAACACGCAATGACAATGTTAATATGCTGTTTAAAGAGTGTAATGTTTACTATAAATCCATCATGGTTTAGCATGTCAACATGCTAAAAATGGCTAATTAGCACTAAACACAGGGGCTGATGGGAATGTCATAGGGTTTTGCTCGTGTGGAAAAATTCAAATGTGGATCTGATGATTGTGCAACATGAGAAGTGATTGGATCACTAACATTAATAAATACATTTGGCATGTCCTTCGAAACCTAAAAATAAGGAGTTCAAACTGTTACTTGCTTCTCTTGATTTTAGCAACATCCTGAAGCCCCTGACACATCGACCAGACGGCTGACTGTCGGCAGAAAAGGTGGTTGGACTGATCAGTCTCCCCGAGTTGGGCAAAAAAGTGCCTCGTAACACACCAAAGTGACAAGACATAATACATCTCCATAACAGCAGGCGGCGCTAATCAGTATTGTCGCCCAAAAATGAAACCCAGCAGCAGATTGGACGAACCCGTCACGTGGGTCTGGTTTCTCCGGAAATTCAAAGTCAGACTGTCATGGCGGCTTGTTCAGTATACGATCTTACATTTTACTCTAATTTACTCACCAAAATCTGTTTCTAAGAGTATTTTAAGCAATAAATAGACCATGCAGTTGCTGAATCTGTCTTCATTTCAGATTGACAAAGGTCCGTTTAAAAGATTTGTCCGATTTTGAGAGACTTTAGTCACGTTCATCCCGCTCCTCGCTTCTGGTTTTGCACTCTACCAATCAGATTGGTCATTTGAGTCCGACTGCCAGCTGTGCCCACCTTCCGACTGAGTATTTCTGGTAGGCTAAAATGAAGGCCGCCGGCCCCTCAGGATGGACGACGGCATGGAACACACCAAACAGACTCGAGTCACCAACCTCGCCAGACTGTCCGATGGACAATTATCGGGTTGGTGTACCACAGCCCTAAGAGTACAGACACTTAAGTCAGCGAACAAAGCAAAGCCTGTTCCTGTGATTTAAAACACATAACTCACTAATCATTACTGCCTGATTGGATGTATCCTCCCTGAGCTCCAACATAAGTGGTGACGTTTACAAAGTAAACACTGGAGAGCACATGGAGTCTCTTGTCAAGAGCTAACATCACTGCAACAACTCCCACAGGACCTCATTCAAATATTATTGGTAGCTAATAAACCCTAGAGGACAGGGGGTTAAGTTACTGGCCCCAGATTGTCTGCTGAGACAATGCCCCACTGGGGAATACCATTTTAAACTTCTGATCAACCTGGTCATACAACAACGGAGTGCAGGATGAACAAAGATTTACAACCCCGTCTCCCCGCTATAGCTGCCAGTGCAAAGACTACAGATGGACTAGTTGGCTAACACACCTACACTGGCACCATTCAAGATAAGCAGCTTGATGACTAAATGGCTTGTTGATTTAATGGCTGGTAGCAAACAGATTGTAGTTTGCTGGCAAGTTGTCCGTCTTGCATAATGACTAAGTAACTGGCATTTTCGTAGATAAGTGGAGGGTCATCTGTCTCACCTTTGCAATGGCAACCCAGATTACACTATTTTTACTGAATAAAACATGTTTTTCTCTTTATCTCTGCACCTGTGCCTTGCTGTCACACTGTTGGCTCTCTCCATCGCCTGGCTCTCAACCAGTGGACCAATGTGTGTGTCACTCTTCCCTTCGCTACCAGCCTGCTTTGGTTCCTGCTGCTAAACTGAAGCTAACTGTATCACTGGGAGGCTGTATTATCCGTCCATGATCCTGTAACATCTCCTTTCTCCTCGGCTGGTCCCTCTCATGCCTGCTGAGACTGCAACAACAAGCATGGCAGCCCAGTGTGTGTCGCACACCCCAGGTCTCCATGTTCCCAGCGCTTATACTTGTGCTCTTTTAATTTTTAATGAAAAGAGAGGGTGCTGTTAGGAGTGTTTGCTAGCACTGATAAATCACAATTCCTTTTTGGCTAATTATGGGGGGCAGTATCGCATTGATAAATATTTCAACACTCTTGCATTGAACTTTCAGCACCCAAAAAGATTGGTGGTCAAGTTGTCTAGAAAAGAGGTTATAAATAGTCACAATAGACACCAGATACCAGATGAGAAGTGGTGGTTAACTTCACAGAGAGTGTTAAAGATCTGAATAAATGGAAACATATTCAAGTCTTATTGATATAGTCCAAAATACTATAATAATCATTACCCTAAGCAATTTGCCAAATGTATTGTATCAAAATACCTCAGATATGATCTATATGAAAACAGGAGAGACTTGTACTTGGGTGCGAAGTAACTAGTATGACATAATCAAAGCTGCTTACTAAAACTTTGATACATCAACCACGTCTTACAAAAAAATTCAATACATCTTCCTCTGGGTTACTGCATTACTTGTAGTCTCTTGTATTTGATCACTTCCCTCAGGTGCCTCCTTTACAGAAAACAATATTGTGTTGTGAAGCAAAAAAGAAAAGTTGATGTGCTCACTCGTTTAAGTTATGTCCATATAAAGAGGTCCCCGCAGCAGATTCAAACTCAGGGGATCTGGGGAATCCAAAATACAGGATGACTCATAAGTGTGAAGCATATAACTGAGGCCAGCACCTGAAGAGGCCAGAGGATGCGCTATGTTTGTTTAAATACAATGTCACAAGTACATGCATTTTAGTCAATTTAATCATGAAGCGTCCAAATCCACCCTGGAGAACAACGATCTTAAGAGAAAATATTAAATATTAAAAGGAAAATTCCGGCGCAAAATGAACCTAGGGGTTACTGAGTTGATTGCTCTCTGGGATCTATTTTCATGCTAATCGAATGTGTCTCTAGCTTGAACCAATCTACTGCAAACCGGTGAATAGTTGCTTAGGTTAGCTTTCAGGGCAAAGGGTTAATCACTAATTTATACCACTAACAGGGCTCAAAATAGCACCACACTTCAACTGTAGCATACATGTAAACCGAAGCATTGAGAACTTTGTAAGTGTACAGAGAGTTTATTAAAAATATTATATTATAAAGCCAGTAGTGTTCATGTTTATATGCGGGCGCCATCAAGGAAAACAGGCATGACCGGTCAAACCACAAACGCTTTGAGCGTTCGTTACTGGCACGGCGTTCGTCGTTCGACTGGTCATGACTGGTCAGGCTAGAGACACATTTGATAAGCATGAAAACAGATCACAGAGAACAATCAAATCGGTACACGTTATTAACCCGCTAGGTTCCTTTTGTGCCGGAATTGTCCTTTAATAATAATTAAATCATATTTGACAGCAAGTACTTGACCAAAGAAAGTTATCTTATTAAAAGCAAGGAATTATAGGGTTAGAGTTCTATTCAACTGGAGCTTTTACAGTCCAGGCGACCCACTACGCCCAGAGCCACAGGACCCATCTGCTCATCTAGGAGAAGGTCTGCTGCTCCTTGTGTCTATGAAGGGTGAATATGCTGCCATATTGCTTAAGGCTATAGTTTCATTAACCTTTAGAACCTCCCTTGAGGCTCCCTATTAATACCTGCATCTGTTGAGAGAGAGAGAGAAAGCACGTAACAGACACATTGGACGATACACTTGGCCAGGTCGTGGCAAGTTCACTAGATAGGGAGCAGCATGAATGCTAACCATTTGGCTAGCTTTGTGTAAAACGGCTGGGCTTTGTGATCGGCACTCAACTCTCAATAATTCATCCCAGCAAAGTGACTTGTCTCTCATTTAGGCTTTGGCACAGACTGAGCCACTTCTGGAGATAATCAGTGGCTGGGCAGGACCCTGTGATGAGAGAGCGCTATCACAGAGCTCGACATGAGGCTAGAATAGGCCGACGTCCAAACCATTAACAGTATCATGACTACATCTAAGTCCAAAGTGAAAGAGAACTATAAAAGCATTTGCATTTATTTACACAGATGCAATTAAATTGGAAACTTTAGTGTCTGTTTTTTTGCCAGGTTTAATGGGGAAGATATATTAGCTCACAATATAAACATAAGCAAACAACAAGCTGAATTGTTTCCCTATGGTCAAAAATGTGTCCTTGTCTGGCAATAATGTTATAATTGATTTTTTGTCCTACGTCTGACCCAAAAAACAACATGGGTTTAGGTTATTATTCAGGAAGATTCATGGACCCATTATAGTGGGCAGAAAAGACCTCAGTAGGTGTCTGACAAAGGCGGAGACCCCTTCCTGTGCCTGCTATTATAATTCTCACTTCTAGCTTAGCTGACTGGGCAGAGCATGATTGGTTTGAATTCAAACAAGGGGAAGGCAGGGGGGTAAGGTAAACCGTATTCTCCCAAAAATCAATTGTTGGCTATTCAATTACTGATGTTTGCTCATTTATAACTAAGAACAAGCCGCAAAGCCATTATCTTTTATCTAAAAGTACAATTTCAATACCATCAGCTTGTTGATGTCGCTGTTCAGTCACTTGTCCCAAAGTTCAGCTCTAGTGTTAAATTTGTAAGGATTCACTAGTACATATTAAAATCAGTGTAGGCCATGTCACTAGAAAATGAAATCCGTTACTCATTACATATTACTCGTTAAAACTAACTGGTATTAACTGGTGGCACCTGACTTGTAAATCTGTGTATAACACTATAATGTACAGCATATGATATCAAGAAAAATACCCAGGAGATAGAATTGGCTATATGTTAAAAATATAGTCATCAAATGGCATTAAATGGCGTTATCGGCTTCTCCAATAGGAAAATTCGATACTGGAAATAACAGACAGTAAAAGCAACAAGCTTCTGCTCCATGAAATCAGTTTTAGTTAATAAATCTCCATGAAATATGTGTTTTCTTTGAGCAGTAAGTAAAAAAGGAGGGTTTGGACAGAGCAGACTCCTCCCAGCACCAAGAAAGCAGACTCCTAAATAAATCACGACTCGGTTAAAAATACACTGTAACTGTAAAATCTTGAGTATATCTACACTGGCGCTAAAATGGCTCATTGCTTCAGTAGGAATGTACAGCAGCTTACAGGTAATACGTCTATCACAGACAAATCTCCAGGATATCCTCTCACACAGGCCTTCAAGTAGCTTTTAATATGGACAACCTCGTTATAACAAGCTGAACAAAACACAGGCCTTACAAAAATAACTTTTCTATCCAGATATTGCTTTTTTTGCATCTTAAAGGCAAATTTATATAGGAGCAGGACATGACATGCTAAAAGTAAACATTTTATAGATTCTTTTAAATTTTCAAAGTAAAAGGACTTAAGACAACTATGAAATTTGAGCAAAAACAACTTGCTTTATTCTTTCACATTTTCTCCTAAGTTTGAGAAAAAACATATATAATAATACAACCACAGGGAGAAATGTTATTTTGTTTCTCCAATAAAATGTTTACCCTGCAGGTAGGAACCAAGGAACCGAGGACTCGGCCAGTACACAACAGAAGAGACTAACCCGGGATAAAATGAAAACCTTTATGCTCACTCCAACTTTTGGGTCTTTAATGTGGAACAGCTGCACACTAAAGATTCAAGATCCTGATGCCTGAAGGCAAAAATGTGAAAAGAGACAAATTTGTACAAATGCAATAAAAACAGATCTGACTGCTAATCACAACCCATTGATTTAACGTATCCCTCTGATAGAAAGCAGCTGATAACTTATAGGTTGCAACACAGTACATCAATATTGGCATTTTCCAAATGCTTTACAACAAGGGTGTCACAAAACAAGACTCAAATACTACTTGACAGATTTCAGACTGAGTATTTTGTGATGCAAAAATAAAAATGTGAAGTTCTAAACCTTTTTTTGTTTTGTTAAAATGACCAAACACCTGAATGAACTTCTGAATGCTTTTTATATTTAGTGTCCAGAAAGATGGAAATCTTAAGATAGTGGGCATTAGTTACTTGATCTGCCACCCTGAGTTTATTTGAAATACAAAAGTCTCGGAGAATTGAGAGCAACAGCGTTTACTAAATTATTAATTCAAATCTGTGATCCCTGAGTGATAAAATGAGGATACAGACGTTTCTTGCATGTCTTATTAATCATTTATTGAATCATCTTTCTGTTGATGACTGGCTGTAATGCATCCTGCTGCGGTGTGTCCCCAGTGCATTCAAATATACAATGATGATGACTATCAAAACAAAACAAAAAATAAGAGGAAAATACAGTACAACAAATTAGGATTTTACTCAAGAGGCATCAAAGTTCCTACCAAACTAAAGGCAAGTCAAGTTATAAGACATATGATATGACCTCACAAGGACTCACTCACTGGAGGTTCTATCGTCGGGTAAACGTGAATATGGATCAGAGCTTCTTTTTAACATAACAGTCACAAAGTGTTCTTAGTAAATTATAGAAGAACTCAGTGATGGCATGTCCGATGTGCTATTTTAGAAACAAAGTGTAGAATTTGTTGATCTGCTTCTAGATTTAGATCTGCATCATTGTCCAGAAAGATGTTTGATCTTGCAGCTAAGAGGAAATTTGAGGAGAAAAAAAGGGAAGAAGATAAACTTTGTTTGTGCTGGATTTTGTTGAATGTACAGAGCATCTTACTGAAAGCTCTGTTGCTTGCAGTGCAACATAAAGGCAAGATATTAGCTAGTTTGAAAGAAAAATGAGTTAATCAAGGTTTAGATATCAATCTTAAGTAAGATGACCTGGTGTAGGTGTGACATGACAATTATTTCCTTAATCTGCTCATTATCAAGTTATACAAATTGCATATTAATGTACTGACTGACTGTTCTACCTCTTTGCATTAAGCCTCTTTTTCACATGATAATCAGGTACAAGGCTGGACATTAAATATACCCTAATTGGCTTTGCATGACCCTGAGCTACCAGACTGGTCTGTATTAATAGTTTAACTACACTACGTGCACGGTTTCCATGATCCTGTCATGCCCTGTGTCTCTGAGTCAAAGGCATTCGTTAAAATGCAGCAATGAACTCAGATTCTACATCCTTCTGTGTTACCTTCAGGTTAGAAACGGGATATGTGTGTTCTGTCACATCTATCCCAACATGCTAGACACACACATCATTAATTAAGTAGCTCAATGTGACACCACTTTAAGAGTGATTGCAAGCTTTAAGAGGCTCAGAGGAATATTCTAACTCCTTTTTTAGATTTGTGCACATACTGCTCAGCTTTACCACGCAGGAAAGAGCAATTATCATTTCAAACGAGCGAGTGAAGCAGAACTGGCAGAGGAGATAAGTGCTTAAAAGAGGGTTGGGGTCACCTTATTCCCTCTGATACAGAGTTGCCCTTGCCTCAAATTATTCAAGCCTGACGGGGAACAGTGGGAGATCGGTTCTTGAAAAACTTGCAAAGTGTCAATAATGAGCTGTGCGTGTCAGTCAGAACGCAGTGTGATAGAGGCATAATTTCCCACTTGATCACAGCCATGTTACTGAAACTATGGGAACCTTTAGAGCTGTGCAAGCCACTTATGAGGGAAATCACTTAACTGCATTTAAAAAAAGATTGCTATTAGACTACAAACTCACTGGAAAATAGATTACAATTCCCTCATTTTGTCTTATGTGCTTCTGGGTTGGAAAACTCTCCAAACTTTTAACCTGATGACCCATTTAGACTAATGAAGTGCGCTGACCAATCAGGAAATCCTCATGATTAGAGCAAAAAACTTTACCTCCAGTGGGAACTTAACTAAATAAGAGACAGAAAAATGGTGATTTCCACTTGCTTAAGACTCTAAAATGGTCTACATACTGCAAATTAATGACCGTCTAAAGACATCAGCAATGACAAGAAGAAAAAATAATTTCATCTTTTTCCCTGCCACTCTGGTCTTGTAACTTTCTAACCAAGATGTATAGGGAACACTGTTGTTATCAAAGCTGCAAATAGCCACAACACAGCACAACATCTCCTTCATCTGCTGGGTTGCTGATGATGTCAGTCAAGTCTGTGAACAAACTCTGTGGCGTGACAAAGGAGAATTGAAGATTTACAGTCATGTAATCGCACAATAGAGGCCTTTGTGAGGTCTGGACCACGCTGTGTTAGCATCACAGTTCATCTGCTAATTACACCGTAAAATCCAAAGACTTGGCGATCCATAGTAGGCTATTCATCTCATGACTTAAACATTGAGTTGG
>NC_045733.1:23731972-23734314 GCF_008692095.1 Etheostoma spectabile | reverse complement strand
GGGGGGGGCACGATTAATCCCTGCCTTTAAACCGATGTGAGGACTCATTTCTTTACTCGATTTGACAAGCGGGGCAATAGGATTTAAAAGCTTATCAGATGACAATATTTTGTTTCTGGCCCTTGCTTCACCTTGTCAGACCGACACTGCCATCACGCCAGCACATTCAGGTATGAACGTCGATGATCGTAAAAACAAAGCCTTGACCACCAAACTGTTCGCATAACTCATGCAAAGTAAAAACATGACACGGTTTGAGTGGTTTGTCTGCTTTGCCGCCACAAGGCTGTCGGCTGTTTACTCTCTGCAAACATGTCGACATCAAAAGGAACAGCTGAAGCACTTTTGATTTGTTTACAGTCAAGGGTTCAGTCTTTGTCTTTGCGAGCAGACACCACCAATAAAGGAAGTAATCAGTCAACAATGTGGTCCCTCCTTGCTACAGTCCCACTAATAATAGCTGATACATGGGACCAAGAAGGAATGGTATTATAACAGTATTTATTCACATAGAACTAGTTAATAGTGTAAATAATTAGAAATGATTAGAAAAAAAGAATATCAATGAATGGATTTCCAACTTCATTGGATCAGCAGTAAGGGATTGTATGAAAATAATTTGGGTGGGCATTTTTTTATTTGGAATTAGAAAACAGAAATTCCTCCCCTCCCCAAAATGTGATAACATTTATATATTATATTAATATTTTTATTAACAGTCAACTGTAAATTAGTACAACTCATTTCATCCTGCACCCTAAATTAATCAATATCTTAATGAAGCAATAATAAAATTTAGCCCCTGATGCCACAGTTAAGGTTAAGTTGGTAGCCTATAAGTGTTCATAAACTATGCAAAAGGTTGGCCAGAAATTTCAACAACTAATTTTTAATTGGAAAAAAAATAATTGAAATGACAGTACCATACCGCTGCACAACCTGGTGCTAATTGCCACAATGCCTGATTTACTGTAAATTCACCCTTAGAATAGAAGCTTTAATAATTAAAACTGCCGTATTCCCTTAGGCTAAACGGCTTACTTATCTCTTCTAAGCAATAAGGGACTTTTCTTTTTCTTTTTAAATTGCATGTGCCTGATTACCTTCCATCTCTCTTGACACATGTAAGAATACAAGTTCCTTGTTTAAATAGCAAAATGATGTTGTTTTATTTTGAAAATGTGTAATAAATACTAAACTCTCCAGACATCTTGGGGGTAAAATAGAAACACAACTGTATCCATATTCCTCTAACTGAAATATAAGATATAGTTATCAGCAAATACACAAGGAAAAACATTTCAAGCAAACAGAAAGTCTGTTTCCCATTACAAAAGTCTGTTTATCTTGTTCTCTGCATTTCTTTCAAAACAAGAGAAGGAAAATAGGAAAGCAATTTCTTTCTGGTGTGGAACATGTAGCATAATATATTTACAGCCAACTCAGTTAAAGGTGCTCGAAGCAATGTCACGCGTGTTTTGGGCTAGAACATTTGCTGTCACATACAAACATCTCCTCACTACCCGCGAGCCGCCTGTCCCCAGAACACACTGTGAAAAAACGCAGTCTCTGTAGACAGACCAGGGTCTACAAAACAGCAACAAAAACAAACTGTGCCCACCTGCACCATGAAGCATACACAGTGTTCCAGCGTTCAAGCCAATACCGACAAGAAGGATTTGGGTGTAGGGTTTGGGGGGTTAGTGCACGGAATCACAGAGGGGAGGGGGAGGGGACGGGATGAGGAGGAGGGAGGGGCATGCTGGTCTCGTTTTGTTTGAAAATTCTTCTAACGTCACCAAGAAGTAACGTCACCCTACATCGCTTAGAGCACCTTTAAAACAGGACTTGTTCCAGGCACTGTTGATGCAGATGGAACTTCTGGACAAACAAACACTTGTCAGATGGATACAGACAAGTAAAACCTGCACCTATAATAAACCTAATAGTGTTAACCAACCTGGTTTTGCAGGTGGCTCCCAACCACAGCTAAACAAGGCTCTGTCACGCCTCAACTGTATAATGCGAGGTTGAACATGCTTTCCCATTACAACTAAATAAATACTATAGTGTTAGTATAGAAATATTACAGCACATATCTACAGTAAGTTTATAGTTGATATTCTAGTCCTCTCAACCATTTCTTCTCTGCTTAATCTCAGACATACTTGAACATCATTCGACTGTAGAATATTGCATTAACCTTATACAAAGTGCCAAAATACAGAGCACACATGCTATTACAATACATGACATGTTTAATCTCAAGTGTAAACACAGCAGAAACCACATTTAATTATTAAAAGTAAACTCTATATACACACACACACACACACACACAC
>NC_045733.1:23726357-23731962 GCF_008692095.1 Etheostoma spectabile | reverse complement strand
ACACACACACACACACACACACACACTATCTATAAATTTGCTAAAGAGCATTAAGCAAATATATACAGTATGTCTATTAGGACTGGTGTAATCATGTGGTTGAGCAGTGATATGTATGGACTCACAGCTACAGACTGAGGTCCTGTTGACCATTCAGGACAGCAATTTTATACAGATGGGTCAAATGCAATTGGAATACATGTTTTTACTATTAAAAACCGATGTATTTGTGAAAGTAATGCCAGAGTGGACAAAGAGCAAGCAACAAAAGGGAAGGTAGAAAAGTCAAATTAATTTCAGGCTTGTCTGCATGGCCCCACCGGGACATCACCTGCATTCAGAGTTCTCCTTTGGCCCAACATCTAAACCCCTGCAGGGCCTGGCCAGCCTTCCTACAGGACCTGCAGGTAATACTGAATATGAATGACCTTCAACTGGCAGACCAAGCTATGCGTAGACAAAGCAGAGACAGTCAGCCAACGGGGCCACAGCCAGGTTTTAGTAAATGCAAATGTGAACCATTAAACCTTACCGCCCATGTGTAAAAGTGAGGTGTGACTTTTCACAGTTAGGGTTGCATTAATGCTACAAGAATTCTTGCAGACTCCTAAAACTGATGATGTCTTTCCCTGCCAAATAAAGCTGCAGAAAAACAAGACATACTTGGAATGTTTTACACATTGTTTGTTTTATTTGGGATGGACAAGAAACCCTTTTTAATCTGCACTAACTCAACTCAGCTGATGGAAAGGCAGCGTGGCTGGCTTCATGCCTGCCTCGTCCTGGGTGCAATCTGTTTTCCCTCTCTCTGCACAGAATGGGAGGCTGCTCATGGACCCTGAACACGCAAGTTCCCATCAGTTTGTACTGAGTACTTCCAGCCCCTCTGGACACTACATGGGATATCACTAACCTTTTGGGGGTTGAAAGCAACCAGAGTGTTCTCCCCTCCCAAGTTTCCACTTCCCTTCCAACTCTTTTACCACAACCTCTCCACATGCTGACCATTCCTCTGAAGTTGTTACAGTGGGTGGAGTGTTGGGTGGAGTCTGTGTGTTTGTTTTGAGTGTTTGAATGTGTGCGTGACTGTGTGGGCGGGGGTCTGTATGGGCACATGAGTGTGTTTTTCAGAGAAAGAGAGTGAGAATGAGGGGAAAGCATGCAAGATGCTTTTGCAAGTGCTTGCAGAGAAAAGGTTTGTTTAGAGTAAGAGAGACAGTGTTATTAGTGTTACAGATACAGTATCACGCTCTGGTTAGGGTAGCAAAAGAACAGCAGAGGCCCAAAGGGGAAAAGACTGCTCCATTGGTCATTTACAGGCAGATTCCAACCAAGCATCAGCACCATCTAAACACTGAACCAGGCTTTAGCTCTCTCACGCATCATAACCTCCAGATTTGGTCCATCAGTTCGGGATAAAGTACAAATTTTGTCAACACTTGTGGTTTGGGCCTCTGAGAAAGAGATGCTTTTATCTAGGCTGAAACTGTGTTTCTTTCATAGAAATGAAGAGTTATATGGGAGGCATGTCAACACATTTTACAACATGCCAGCAGAGATAAGAGGAGGAGAGAATAACAGGAAACAAGCAAGGTGTCATTTAGCAAGTGTAAAGTTGGACAGAGTCAATTCCAAAAGGCTCCACATGGTGTTCACAAACCTGCGTGATTAAACAGGCTTTAGCAGCAGCAACTTTGTCAATTTTAGTTATGCATTTTTTTTTTTTAAGTCTGGTGAAAATAAAGCAGAGCCATAGAAACAGATGTGTTTTTGTTTGTTGTTACTTTGGACTGAGTGCGAAGAGCAGCTGTTTATGCACATGGGTAGACAGAAAACAGAGGAGCCACTCCATCAGGCTGTCTCCCCACCTACACTGCTGTAACAATGCTGCAAAGCACGCTAGCGCTAAAATTGAATTATTTTTAATTCAGATTTATGAATTGTATTTTGTGGATTTTGCTCAGGAGTAAGCAGGCAATGTGTGCATGAGACCCACACAAGCACATCACTGATTGAAATGACATGAAAGCAGCTCTGAGGTAAGCAAGACCACAAACTGTAAGTCTGGGTTATTAACGGCTATCACGAGGCAAAACATTACGAATCTGAAAAAAAACTCAATTTACGCTTTAAAGCTGTATCTTCATCCACTTTACAATGTATGCCAGGCTAAATACGTCCACAAGTTATAGGTCTACTTCTCAAAAAACAACAACATTTTTCCTACTAGATTAAGATGAGATTCGGATTCCCTCCGTCGCACGTCTCCCTCGTTGTAAAGGTGTTTAACGTGAAAACCGAAGAGCAGCGAGCAGGCACAGGAGGACCTTACCATCCACGAGCTGCGGCGCATCAAAAAAAAAAAAACGGCCTCGGTCCCAGCCACAGACTGTGTAAAAACACATTGGTCACATCTCAAGTCTTCCCAGTCGTTGGAAAAACTGTCGAAAAATGGACCCTAACACCATTTAAATCCGCAAAAGTGCACCTAGCTTGAGCACGTTACAGTCCGCAAAGGGAAGTCCATCATCGGAGCGTTGAAGACGAGCCTCCCTTACTACTCCGACTGAAGAGGCTGGTCGCTTCCAAGCTGCTAAACTTTAGCTCCTCCCACAGCACACGCCGCCTGCCTGCAACCACAGACTGTAGGCCTAATGAAAGAGCCTGCAACACCAATGGTCCCTCATTTGTTCTCCAAATCACTTTTAGACAACTAAAGCAAAAACATGTCAGTAAAATGTCACATTAGGCTATATCTTTAGTTTCACATAGATCTTTGCTGGAGAGAAAAGGCCTAAATTAGCCTAAGCGTGTAAAAAGTTATTGGAAATGCCTACATTGTTTGTTACAAAGAGCTGCAAGTAGCATGTGTTTGCAAAAATTGTGAATGCCTTACTAGGAACTTGTTTTTGCATTTATTTAGGGCAGCATAGTTGGTTGCCCCAAATTGCTGTGGCTAAAGTTGCCTAAAGTAGCCTATAAGTGGTCATTAACTATGCAAGAGTTGGCCAAGAATGCACTGAACCAATTTTCCTGGAAAAAAAAAAAATGCATGCATATAATCTTTACAGATATACGGTACATTTTCAAATATGCAGGATTAGTCAGGCTGGACATCGAAGGCGGTCAAAGGGTACGTCCGTCCTCGGCCCAAGGCCCGAGCAAAGGTCTATGATATTGGAGTGGGTGTGAGTGAGAGACCCAGTTTGTCCATAGTTCCTAATGGTTTGCTTGGGATTAATGGATCAAGCTATTCATTTTCTTTTTTAAACATATTTTGAAGTATACATCAAATGTGTTTTGCAGTGAAGAGTGAAGTGAGAATCTTAATGCATCTGCTCTCGGATTCTGACAGTGACAGATTTCTTTGCTGAGAGAAAGTTTTCCTTCTCTTTTGTCTTGGGTATCAGTATTCCTCCTTTTTTTTCTTTTCTCAGGCTACCCTACAGCCATCAAACAATGAATGACAATGAAGAGTGTCCACTACAAAGAGAATTACATGGGATTATGTAGAGAGGCAAAGACCTGAACACAACCAGAATCTATTCATATAATCTCTTTTTTTGCCCCCAAAAGAGAAAACAGATCTGTGGACTCTAGTTTTCCTTTAAAAGCCCAAAACAACAGATAAGCTAAGCTGCATCTTCTGCTCTGTTCTGCTTTGTCCATCAAAATTATCATTATCTTTTCTTGACAAGGAGGGACACTAAACAAATTCTCGTGCATAACACAAAACCACTCTTCACACCCGCAGGGGAAAAAATAACATTAACAATTAGTCTCCAGCTCCTTGCTTTCAGTGACATGTGACAGTGTGAGAATGTGTCAGATATTTTGAATGTTAACACCGAGATATGTGATGACACCAAAGCCAGGCGCAGAACGCTTGAGGCTGCATCCTGATAGCCCCGTCTGACAGAACCGTGACACTTTATTCTGAAAATGTTGTCACTCTCTGACTGATTTTGCATGACTTTGCCACAGAAAGCAAAGGACACCGCCCCCAAAAAATATGTGACAGGTGGGGGTTATATTTATCTTTTTGACTATATGCACGTCTCTCTCTCTCTCTCTCTCTCTCCCTCTCTCTCTCTTTATTATATGTTATCTGATAGACAGACACACACAAATCAAAGTTGCTTTCCTTTATCTGCCAGGTAATCCCTCAAATTCAATCAAGGATTACTTCTGAGAAGATTAAAATCATTAAACTTGCAAAAGTCAGGCTTGCAGCAACAGAGGGGATTGACCACTCAGCAATATGAATTCCTCTTAAAATGGGTTGAATCATATCTATTCCTTTTCTATTGGTTCTGCTGTGATATACAGGTATGGTGCAACATACAAATGCCTTAAAACACCCAGTCCCCCAAAATGTCATTAAATTCTCCAAAACCCAACAGTTTAAAGAAATATGAGTGCATATTAGCGTCTACCTCACACTGAAAGGAGAAAAAAATTAAAGTGGCAAGCAGTTAGACGTTGGTACTCCCAAAATGAAGATGCAATAACCAGATGCTGAGTAGCTCTGCAGCTTTGGGTGAAGCTCTTTGATTAGAAATAAGTGGCCTCCTGGTAATGAGCACGCCAGGGTTTATTTGGAGCATTTTAGACTTTGAAAAAAACATTTTATGACTTACAATAATTACAACAACAACAAAAAAATATGTAGGGTTGTTTTTTAGTCCCGAAGTTTGCATTTTAACAAACGCTCAGTAGTTGTTGATCACATCACTCCTAATCTGCCGTTGCAGTCAAATAATACCCCCTTGTCTTGGCACGCGAACACTCCGGGAAGCATGCAGCAGCCACTCATATTAAGGTCACGGCCGCCCGTGGAGCTTTTATTGGGGTTAAGCATATAACAGACTCTTTCAGTAATACACAACACCAGATTTGGGGTGAATTTACCCACAACATATAGTTTTTTTTCAATGAGATCAAGTCACTATTTTATCTTCTATAAACAGGCTCAAATGCACTGTAAGTGTATATTGAAAATACGAGTGAGAAGATGGAAAGATTGAGAGGCTTTGAAAATGACTTTAAACTAGACAGACCATCTTGCGACGGGCTCACACCAGCCACAAAATGGTTAAATTGGTAAACATTGTGCTAACTAAACATCTTCATGTTGAAGCATGCGGATGTTAGCGTTTAGCTCAAAGTACTGCTGTGCTAAGTACTGCCTCACAGTTCTGATAGCATGACTGTTGACTGTTGTTCAATGATTACTGGCTTGGTGTTAAACTGAATGGTGATCGACAGATTGTATACCTTTACCTGAAAAGCAGATTTATTTTAAATTGTATGTAATAGGAGTAGTAGGCTATCTGAGACGGAGGGGGGATAAAATCCAGAATTTGATGACACACAACAAGGTCAAACTCATGATTCCTTGAGCACAAGTTGTGCTCCCACTGACCAGTAAGCTCCACCCTTGCAGACTGTGATGAAGTCAGAGCAGCCCGATGCAGGTGTCTCCTACAGAGCTAACAGCACTATGACTCATCCCCATGTCCACACCTTGTCCCGCTCCGACAGTCCCAAAAACGTCCCCACATCTCTCTCTCTATCTCCCTCTCTCTCTCTCTCTCTCTCTCTC